>NC_052308.1:26060576-26197718 GCF_016432855.1 Salvelinus namaycush | reverse complement strand
CCCCTCCTCTCTCTCTCCCTTCCTCCCCTCGCTCCATCCCTACCTCCTTCTCCCTCTCCTCCCGCCACTATCCTCTTCCCTCTCTCCCCTCCCCTCCTCCCCCCCTCTCTTCTTTTTTTTCTCTTTTTCCTCCCCTTTCCCTTCTCCTCCAAATATCTTCAACAGAGATGACAAGTGAAGATTGGGTCCACAAGTACAAGGCAAACTTCAATGGAAATTACAGAATATGTCTTAACCCCAGAAGGTAATCTGTCCACACTATTCACAATACAAACTCTCCGAAGACAACTGAATCATGACGTTCCCCTCCACTACACAATATACATCTACCCTGTTATTACAGGACAAGACGTAACTGTAAATCAAACCAAAGCACAACCATCACTACCCCAATGGAGTCTCAAACAACTGAGTACAACAGTCCAACCACCAATATATTGTCAACATCGGGTATGTCACAATCCACTTTGGAAATGTCTTCAACTGAGATGGCTACTGGAGAACACGGGTCAACAAGAACAAGCCAATCGTCAATGGAAAGTACAGCTGTGGTCTCAACTGCAGAAGATAATCTTTCCAATCATCACAACTACAAATTCTACAAAAACAATGGAATCAGTGATCCTCCTCCACTCCAGACATAACATTCCAACCTCCTATTACACAGAAAAGGGAACTGCAACGCAAACCCAAAGCACATCAATCCCCACATCAATGGAATCTCACAGAACTCACAATACGAGTCCAACCACAATAGATTGTCAACATCAAGTATGTCACAATCGACTTTGGAAATATCTTCAACAGAGATGACAAGTGAAGACATTGTGTCCACAAGTACAATGCAAACTTCAATGGAAATACAGATATGGTCTCAACCCCAGAGGTAATCTGTCCACACCATTCACAACTACAAACTCTCCAAAGATAACCGAATCATTGAAGTCACCTCCACTACACATATAACATCCTACCCTGTTATTACAGACAAGACGTAACTGTAAATCAAACCCAAAGCACAACCATCACTACCCCAATGGAGTCTCAAACAACTGAGTACAACAGTCCAACCACCAAATATTTTCAACATCGGGTATGTCACAATCCACTTTGGAAATGTCTTCAACTGAGATGGCTACTGGAGAAACACGGGTCAACAAGAACAAGCCAATCGTCAATGGAAAGTACAGCTGTGGTCTCAACTGCAGAAGATAACTTTCCACATCATTCACAACTACAAATTCACAAAGACAATGGAATCAGTGAGTCCCCTCCACTATAGACATAACATTCCACCTCCTATTACAACAGAAAAGGAACTGCAACAAACCCAAAGCACATCAATCCCCACATCAATGGAGTCTCACAGGACTCAACATACGAGTCCAACCAACAATAGATTGTCAAACATCAGTATGTCACAATCGACTTTGGAATATCTTCAACAGAGATGACAAGTGAAGACATTGTGTCCACAAGTACAAGGAAACTCAATGAAATTACAGATATGGTCTCAACCCAGAAGGTAATCTGTCCACACTATTCACAACTACAAACTCTCCGAAGACAACTGAATCATTGACGTTCCCCTCCACTACACAAACATCCTACCCTGTTATTAACAGACAAGACGTAACTGTAAATCAAACCCAAAGCACAACCATCACTACCCCAAGGAGTCTCAAACAACTGATACAACAGTCCAACCACCAATATATTTTCAACATCGGTATGTCACAATCCACTTTGGAAATGTCTTCAACTGAGATGGCTACTGGAGAACACGGGTCAACAAGAACAAGCCAATCGTCAATGGAAAGTACAGCTGTGGTCTCAACTGCAGAAGATAATCTTTCCATCATCACAACTACAAATTCCACAAAGACAATGGAATCAGTGATGTCCTCCTCCACTATGACATAACATTCCACCTCCTATTACAAACGAAAAGGGAACTGCAACGCAAACCAAAGCACATCAATCCCCACATCAATGGAGTCTCACAGACTCAACATACGAGTCCAACCAACAATAGATTGTCAACATCAAGTAGTCACAATCGACTTTGGAAATATCTTCAACAGAGATGACAAGTGAAGACATTGTTCCACAAGTACAAGGCAAACTTCAATGGAAATTACAGATATGGTCTCAACCCCAGAAGGTAATCTGTCCACACCATTCACAACTACAAACTCTCCAAAGACAACTGAATCTTGACGTCCCCTCCACTACACATATAACATCCTACCCTGTTATTACAGAAACAGAACGTAACTGTAAATCAAACCCAAAGCACATCAATCTCAACCTCAATGGAGTTCCAAACAACTCAAGAACCAGTCCAACCACCAACAAATTGTCAACTTCAGGAATTTCACAATCCACTTCTGAGATGTCTTCAATTGAGATGTCTACTAAAGAACATGGTTCCACAAGCCACTTCAATGGAAAGTACAGCTGTGGTCTCGACTGCAGAAGATCATATTTCTACACCATTCACAACTACAAAAATCTCCAAAGATAACCGAATCATTGAAGTCACCCTCCACTACACATATACATCCTTACCTGTTTTACAAGACAGAGCATAACTGTAAATCAAACCAAAGCACAACCATCACTACCCCATGGAGTCTCAAACAACGAGTACAACAGTCCAACCACCAAACATATGTACACATCGGTATGTCACAATCCACTTTGGAAATGTCTTCAACTGAGATGGCTACTGGAGAACACGGGTCAACAAGAACAAGCCAATCGTCAATGGAAGTACAGCTGTGGTCTCAACTGCAGAAGATAATCTTTCCACATCATTCACAACTACAAATTCTACAAAAACAATGGAATCAGTGACGTCCTCCTCCACTCCAGACATAACATTCCAACCTCCTATTACAACAGAAAAGGGAACTGCAAGCAAACCCAAGCACATCAATCCCCACATCAATGGAATCTCACAGAACTCAACATACGAGCCCTACCAACAATAGATTGTCAACATCAAGTATGTCACAATCGACTTTGGAAATATCTTCAACAGAGATGACAAGTGAAGACATTGTGTCCACAAGTACAAGGCAAACTTCAATGGAAATACAGATATGTCTCAACCCCAGAAGGTACTGTCCACACATTCACAACTACAAACTCTCCGAAGACAACTGAATCATTGACGTTCCCTCCACTACACAATTAACATCCTACCCTGTATTACAGACAAGACGTAACTGTAAATCAAACCCAAAGCACAACATCACTACCCAATGGTCTCAACAACTGAGTACAACAGTCCAACCACCAATATATTGTCAACATCGGGTATGTCACAATCCACTTTGGAAATGTCTTCAACTGAGATGGCTACTGGAGAACACGGGTCAACAAGAAAAAGCCAATCGTCAATGGAAAGTACAGCTGTGGTCTCAACTGCAGAAGATAATCTTTCCACATCATTCACAACTACAAATTCTACAAAAACAATGGAATCAGTGACGTCCTCCTCCACTCCAGACATAACATTCCAACCTCCTATTACAACAGAAAAGGGAACTGCAACGCAAACCAAAGCACATCAATCCCCACATCAATGGAATCCACAGAACTCACATACGAGCACTACCAACAATAGATTGTCAACATCAAGTATGTCACAATCGATTGGAAATATCTTCAACAGAGATGACAAGTGAAGACATTGTGTCCACAAGTACAAGCAAACGTCAATGGAAATTACAGATATGGTTTAACCCCAGAAGGTAATCTGTCCACACTATTCACAACTACAACTCTCCGAAGACAACTGAATCATTGACGTTCCCCTCCACTACACATATACATCCTACCCTGTTATTACAGGACAAGAGTAACTGTAAATCAAACCCAAAGCACAACCATCACTACCCCAATGGAGTCTCAAACAACTGAGTACAACAGTCCAACACCAATATATTGTCAACATCGGGTTGTCACAATCCACTTTGGAAATGTCTTCAACTGAGATGGCTACTGGAGAACAAGGGTCAACAAGAACAAGCCAATCGTCAATGGAAAGTACAGCTGTGGTCTCAACTGCAGAGATAATTTTCCACATCATTCACAACTACAAATTCTACAAAAACAATGGAATCAGTGACGTCCTCCTCCACTCCAGACATAACATTCAACCTCCTATTACAACAGAAAAGGAACTGCAACGCAAACCACAAGCACATCAATCCCACATCAATGGAATCTCACAGAACTCAACATACGAGCACTACCAACAATAGATTGTCAACATCAAGTATGTCACAATCGACTTTGGAAATATCTTCAACAGAGATGACAAGTGAAGACATGTGTCCACAAGTACAATGCAAACTTCAATGGAAATTACAGATATGGTCTCAACCCCAGAAGGTAATCTGTCCACACCATTCACAACTACAAACTCTCCAAAGATAACCGAAAATTGAAGTCACCCTCCACTACACATATAACATCCTACCCTGTTATTACAAGACAAGACATAACTGTAAATAAACCCAAAGCACAACCATCACTACCCCAAGAGTCTCAAACAACTGAGTACAACAGTCCAACCACCAACATATTGTCAACATCGGGTATCACAATCCACTTTGGAAATGTCTTCAACTGAGATGGCTACTGGAGAACACGGGTCAACAAGAACAAGCCAATCGTCAATGGAAAGTACAGCTGTGGTCTCAACTGCAGAAGATAATCTTTCCACATCATTCACAACTACAATTTACAAAGACAAAGGAATCAGTGAGTCCTCCTCCACTATAGACATAACATCCATACCTCTATTACAACAGAAAAGGGAACTGCAACGAAACAAAGCACATCAATCCCCACATCAATGGAGTCTCACAGGACTCACAATACGAGCCAACCAACAATAGATTGTCAACATCAAGTATGTCACAATCGACTTGGAAATATCTTCAACAGAGATGACAAGAGACATATGGTGTCCACAAGTACAAGGCAAACTTCAATGGAAATTACCAGATATGGTCTCAACCCCAGAAGGTAATCTGTCCACACCATTCACAACTACAAACTCTCCGAAGACAACTGAATCATTGACGTCCCCCTCCACTACACATATAACATCCTACCCTGTTATTACAGAACAAGACGTAACTGTAAATCAAACCCAAAGCACATCAATCTCAACCTCAATGGAGTCTCAAACAACAAGAAACCAGTCCAACCACAACAAATGTCAACTTCAGGAATGTCACAATCCACTTCTGAGATGTCTTCAATTGAGATGTCTACTAAAGAACATGGTTCCACACAGCCATCTTCAATGGAAAGTACAGCTGTGGTCTCACTGCAAAGATCATATTTTACACCATTCACAACTACAAACTCCTGAAGACAACTGAATCATTGAAGTCCCCCTCCACTACCATATAACATCCTACCTGTTTTTACAAGACAAGACGTAACTGTAAATCAAACCCAAAGCACAACCATCACTACCCCAATGGAGTCTCAAACAACGAGTACAACATCCAACACCAACATATTGTCAACATCGGGTATGTCACAATCCACTGGAAATGTCTTCAACTGAGAGGCTACTGAGAACACGGGTCAACAAGAACAAGCCAATCGTCAATGGAAAGTACAGCTGTGGTCTCAACTGCAGAAGATAATCTTTCCACATCATTCACAACTACAAATTCTACAAAAACAATGGAATCAGTGACGTCCTCCTCACTCCAGACATAACATTCCAACCTCCTATTACAACAGAAAAGGGAACTGCAACGCAAACCCAAAGCACATCAATCCCCCCATCAATGGAGTCTCACAGACTCAACATACGAGTCCAACCAACAATAGATTGTCAACATCAAGTATGTCACAATCGACTTTGGAAATATCTTCAACAGAGATGACAAGTGAAGAATTGGGTCCACAAGTACAAGCCACTTCAATGGAAATTACAGATATGGTCTCAACCCCAGAAGTAATTGTCACACATTCACAACTACAAACTCTCCGAAGACAACTGAATCATTGACGTCCCCTCCACTACACATATAACATCCTACCCTGTTATTACAGACAAGACGTAACTGTAAATCAAACCCAAAGCACAACCATCACTACCCCAATGGAGTCTCAAACAACTGAGTACAACAGTCCAACCACCAATATATTGTCAACATGGGTATGTCACAATCCACTTTGGAAATGTCTTCAACTGAGATGGCTACTGGAGAACACGGTCAACAAGACAAGCCAATCTCAATGGAAAGTACAGCTGTGGTCTCAACTGCAGAAGATAATCTTTCACACATTCACAACTACAAAATCCCAAAGACAATGGAATCAGTGAGTCCCCTCCACTATAACATAACATCCATCCTCCTATTACAACAGAAAAGGGAACTGAACCAAACCCAAAGCACATCAATCCCCACATCAATGGAGTCTCAAACAACCAAGAACAGTCCAACCACCAACAAATTGTCAACTTAGAATGTCAAAATCCACTTTGAGATGTCTTCAATAGAGATGTCACTAAAGAACATGTGCCAACAAGCCACCTTCAATGGAAAGTACAGCGTGGTCTCACTGCAGAAGATCATATTCTACACCATTCACAACTACAAACTCTAAAGACACTGAATCATTGACGTCCCCTCCACTACACATATAACATCCTACCTGTTTTACAAGGACAAGACGAACTGTAAATCAAACCCAAAGCACAACCATCACTACCCCAATGGAGTCTCAACAACTGAACAACAATCAACCACCAACATATTGTCAACATGGTATGTCACAATCCACTTGGAAATGTCTTCAACTGAGATGGTACTGGAGAAACGGGTCAACAAGAACAAGCCAATCGTCAATGGAAAGTACAGCTGTGGTCTCAACTGCAGAAGATAATCTTTCCACATCATTCACCACTACAAATTCTACAAAAACAATGGATCAGTGACGTCCTCCTCCACTACAGACATAACATCCAACCTCTATTACAACAGAAAAGGGAACGCAACGCAACCCAAAGCACATCAATCCCCACATCAATGGAGTCTCACAGGACTCAACATACGAGTCCAACCAACAATAGATTGTCAACATCAAGTATGTCACAATCGACTTTGGAAATATCTTCACAGAGATGACAAGTAGAAGAATTGGGTCCACAAGTACCAGGCAAACTTCAATGGAAATTACAGATATGGTCTCAACCCCAGAAGGTAATTGTCACACACATTCACAACTACAAACTCTCCAAGACAACTGAATCATTGACGTCCCCTCCACTACAATATAACATCCTACCTGTTATTACAGAACAAGACGTAACTGTAAATCAAACCCAAAGCACAACCATCACTACCCCAATGGAGTTCAAACAACTGAGTACAACAGTCCAACCACCAAATATTGTCAACATCGGGTATGTCACAATCCACTTTGGAAATGTCTTCAACTGAGATGGCTACTGGAGAACACGGGTCAACAAGAACAAGCCAATCGTCAATGGAAAGTACAGCTGTGGTCTCAACTGCAGAAGTAATCTTTCCAAATCATTCACAACTACAAATTCCACAAAGACAATGGAATCAGTGATGTCCTCTCACTATAGACATAACATTCCATCCTCCTATTACAACAGAAAAGGGACTGCAACGCAAACCCAAAGCACATCAATCCCCACATCAATGGAGTCTCACAGGACTCAACATACGAGTCAAACAAACAATAGATTGTCAACATCAAGTATGTCACAATCGACTTTGGAAATATCTTCAACAGAGATGACAAGTGAAGACATTGGTCCACAAGTACAAGGCAAACTTCAATGGAAATTACAGATATGGTCTCAACCCCAGAAGGTAATCTGTCCACACCATTCACAACTACAAACTCTCCGAAGACAACTGAATCATTGACGTCCCCCTCCACTACACATATAACATCCTACCTGTTATTCAGAACAAGACGTAACTGTAAATCAAACCCAAAGCACATCAATCTCAACCTCAATGAGTCTCAACAAAACTCAAGAAACCAGTCCAACCACCAACAAATTGTCAACTCAGAATTTCACATACTCTGAGATGTCTTCAATTGAGATGTCTACTAAAGAAACATGTTCCACAAGCCATCTTCAATGGAAAGTACAGCTGTGGTCTCGACTGCAGAAGAATCTATTCTACACCATTCACAACTACAAACTCTCCAAGAAACACGAATCATTGAAGTCACCCTCCACTACACATATACATCCTTACCTGTTTTTACAAGACAAGACGTAACTGTAAATCAAACCCAAAGCACAACATCACTACCAATGGAGTCTCAACACTGAGTCAACAGTCCAACCACCAATAATTGTCAACATCGGTATGTCACAATCCACTTTGGAAATGTCTTCAACTGAGATGGCTACTGGAGAACACGGGTCAACAAGAACAAGCCAATCGTCAATGGAAAGTACAGCTGTGGTCTCAACTGCAGAAGATAATCTTTCCACATATTCACAACTACAAATTCTACAAAAAACATGGATCAGTGACGTCCTCCTCCCATCCAGCATAACATTCCAACCTCCTATTACAACAGAAAAGGGAACTGCAACGCAAACCCAAAGCACATCAATCCCACATCAATGGAATCTCACAGAACTCAAAATACGAGCACTACCAACAATAGATTGTCAACATCAAGTATGTCACAATCGACTTTGGAAATATCTTCAACAGAGATGACAAGTGAAGACATTGTGTCCACAAGTACAATGCAAACTTCAATGGAAATTACAGATATGGTCTCCAACCCCAGAAGTATCTGTCCACACATTCACAACTACAAACTCTCCAAGAAACGAATCATTGAAGTCCCCTCCACTACACAATAACATCCTACCCTGTTATTACAGACAAGACTAACTGTAAATCAAACCCAAAGCACAACCATCACTACCCAATGGAGTCTCAAACAACTGAGTACAACAGTCAAACCACATATATTGTCAACATCGGGTATGTCACAATCCACTTGGAAATGTCTTCAACTGAGATGGCTACTGGAGAACACGGGTCAACAAGAACAAGCCAATCGTCAATGGAAAGTACAGCTGTGGTCTCAACTGCAGAAGATAATCTCCACATCATTCACAACTACAAATTCTACAAAAACAATGGAATCAGTGACGTCCTCCTCACTCCAGACATAACATTCAACCTCCTATTACAACAGAAAAGGGAACTGCAACGCAAACCCAAAGCATCAATCCCACATCAATGGAATCTCACAGAACTCAACATACGAGCACTACCAACAATAGATTGTCAACAAAGTATGTCACAATCGACTTTGAAATATCTTCAACAGAGATGACAGTGAAGACATTGGTTCCACAAGTACAAGCAAACTTCAATGGAAATTACAGATTGGTCTCAACCCAGAAGGTAATCTTCCACACCATTCACAACTACAAACTCTCCAAAGATAACCGAATCATTGAAGTCACCCTCCACTACACATATAACATCCTACCTGTTATTACAAGACAAGACTAACTGTAAATCAAACCCAAGCACAACCATCACTACCCAATGGAGTCCTCAAACAACTGATACAACAGTCCAACCACCAAATATTGTCAACATCGGGTATGTCACAATCCACTTTGGAATGTCTTCAACTGAGATGGCTACTGGAGAACACGGGTAACAAGAACAAGCCAATCGTCAATGGAAAGTACAGTGTGGTCTCAACTGCAGAAGATAATCTTCCACATCATTCACAACTACAAATTCTACAAAAACAATGGAATCAGTGACGTCCTCTCCACCCAGACATAACATTCCAACCTCCTATTACACAGAAAAGGGAACTGCAACGCAAACCCAACCCAAGCACATCAATCCCCACATCAATGGAATCTCACAGAACTCAACATACGAGCACTACCAACAATAGATTGTCAACATCAAGTATGTCACAATCGACTTTGGAAATATCTTCAACAGAGATGACAAGTGAAGACATTGTGTCCACAAGTACAATGCAAACTTCAATGGAAATTACAGATATGGTCTCAACCCCAGAAGGTAATCTGTCCACACCATTCACAACTACAAACTCTCCAAAGATAACCGAATCATTGAAGTCACCCTCCACTACACATATAACATCCTACCCTGTTATTACAAGACAAGACATAACTGTAAATCAAACCCAAAGCACAACCATCACTACCCCAATGGAGTCTCAAACAACTGAGTACAACAGTCCAACCACCAACATATTGTCAACATCGGGTATGTCACAATCCACTTTGGAAATGTCTTCAACTGAGATGGCTACTGGAGAACACGGGTCAACAAGAACAAGCCAATCGTCAATGGAAAGTACAGCTGTGGTCTCAACTGCAGAAGATAATCTTTCCACATCATTCACAACTACAAATTCTACAAAAACAATGGAATCAGTGACGTCCTCCTCCACTCCAGACATAACATTCCAACCTCCTATTACAACAGAAAAGGGAACTGCAACGCAAACCCAAAGCACATCAATCCCCACATCAATGGAATCTCACAGAACTCAACATACGAGCACTACCAACAATAGATTGTCAACATCAAGTATGTCACAATCGACTTTGGAAATATCTTCAACAGAGATGACAAGTGAAGACATTGTGTCCACAAGTACAAGGCAAACTTCAATGGAAATTACAGATATGGTCTTAACCCCAGAAGGTAATCTGTCCACACTATTCACAACTACAAACTCTCCGAAGACAACTGAATCATTGACGTTCCCCTCCACTACACATATAACATCCTACCCTGTTATTACAGGACAAGACGTAACTGTAAATCAAACCCAAAGCACAACCATCACTACTCCAATGGAGTCTCAAACAACTGAGTACAACAGTCCAACCACCAATATATTGTCAACATCGGGTATGTCACAATCCACTTTGGAAATGTCTTCAACTGAGATGGCTACTGGAGAACACGGGTCAACAAGAACAAGCCAATCGTCAATGGAAAGTACAGCTGTGGTCTCAACTGCAGAAGATAATCTTTCCACATCATTCACAACTACAAATTCTACAAAAACAATGGAATCAGTGACGTCCTCCTCCACTCCAGACATAACATTCCAACCTCCTATTACAACAGAAAAGGGAACTGCAACGCAAACCCAAAGCACATCAATCCCCACATCAATGGAATCTCACAGAACTCAACATACGAGCACTACCAACAATAGATTGTCAACATCAAGTATGTCACAATCGACTTTGGAAATATCTTCAACAGAGATGACAAGTGAAGACATTGTGTCCACAAGTACAATGCAAACTTCAATGGAAATTACAGATATGGTCTCAACCCCAGAAGGTAATCTGTCCACACCATTCACAACTACAAACTCTCCAAAGATAACCGAATCATTGAAGTCACCCTCCACTACACATATAACATCCTACCCTGTTATTACAAGACAAGACATAACTGTAAATCAAACCCAAAGCACAACCATCACTACCCCAATGGAGTCTCAAACAACTGAGTACAACAGTCCAACCACCAACATATTGTCAACATCGGGTATGTCACAATCCACTTTGGAAATGTCTTCAACTGAGATGGCTACTGGAGAACACGGGTCAACAAGAACAAGCCAATCGTCAATGGAAAGTACAGCTGTGGTCTCAACTGCAGAAGATAATCTTTCCACATCATTCACAACTACAAATTCTACAAAAACAATGGAATCAGTGACGTCCTCCTCCACTCCAGACATAACATTCCAACCTCCTATTACAACAGAAAAGGGAACTGCAACGCAAACCCAAGGCACATCAATACCCACATCAATGGAATCTCACAGAACTCAACATACGAGCCCTACCAACAATAGATTGTCAACATCAAGTATGTCACAATCGACTTTGGAAATATCTTCAACAGAGATGACAAGTGAAGACATTGTGTCCACAAGTACAAGGCAAACTTCAATGGAAATTACAGATATGGTCTCAACCCCAGAAGGTAATCTGTCCACACCATTCACAACTACAAACTCTCCGAAGAGAACTGAATCATTGACGTCCCCCTTCACTACACATATAACATCCTACCCTGTTATTACAGAACAAGACGTAACTGTAAATCAAACCCAAAGCACATCAATCTCAACCTCAATGGAGTCTCAAACAACTCAAGGAACCAGTCCAACCACCAACAAATCGTCAACTTCAGGAATGTCACAATCCACTTCTGAGATGTCTTCAATTGAGATGTCTACTAAAGAACATGGTTCCACAAGCCATCCTTCAATGGAAAGTACAGCTGTGGTCTCAACTGCAGAAGATCATATTTCTACACCATTCACAACTACAAACTCTCCAAAGATAACCGAATCATTGAAGTCACCCTCCACTACACATATAACATCCTACCCTGTTATTACAGGACAAGACGTAACTGTAAATCAAACCCAAAGCACAACCATCACTACCCCAATGGAGTCTCAAACAACTGAGTACAACAGTCCAACCACCAACATATTGTCAACATCGGGTATGTCACAATCCACTTTGGAAATGTCTTCAACTGAGATGGCTACTGGAGAACACGGGTCAACAAGAACAAGCCAATCGTCAATGGAAAGTACAGCTGTGGTCTCAACTGCAGAAGATAATCTTTCCAAATCATTCACAACTACAAATTCCACAAAGACAATGGAATCAGTGATGTCCTCCTCCACTATAGACATAACATTCCATCCTCCTATTACAACAGAAAAGGGAACTGCAACGCAAACCCAAAGCACATCAATCCCCACATCAATGGAGTCTCACAGGACTCAACATACGAGTCCAACCAACAATAGATTGTCAACATCAAGTATGTCACAATCGACTTTGGAAATATCTTCAACAGAGATGACAAGTGAAGATATTGGGTCCACAAGTACAAGGCAAACTTCAATGGAAATTACAGATATGGTCTCAACCCCAGAAGGTAATCTGTCCACACCATTCACAACTACAAACTCTCCGAAGACAACTGAATCATTGACGTCCCCCTCCACTACACATATAACATCCTACCCTGTTATTACAGAACAAGACGTAACTGTAAATCAAACCCAAAGCACATCAATCTCAACCTCAATGGAGTCTCAAACAACTCAAGAAACCAGTCCAACCACCAACAAATTGTCAACTTCAGGAATGTCACAATCCACTTCTGAGATGTCTTCAATTGAGATGTCTACTAAAGAACATGGTTCCACAAGCCATTCTTCAATGGAAAGTACAGCTGTGGTCTCGACTGCAGAAGATCATATTTCTACACCATTCACAACTACAAACTCTCTGAAGACAACTGAATCATTGAAGTCACCCTCCACTACACATATAACATCCTTACCTGTTTTTACAAGACAAGACGTAACTGTAAATCAAACCCAAAGCACAACCATCACTACCCCAATGGAGTCTCAAACAACTGAGTACAACAGTTCAACCACCAACATATTGTCAACATCGGGTATGTCACAATCCACTTTGGAAATGTCTTCAACTGAGATGGCTACTGGAGAACACGGGTCAACAAGAACAAGCCAATCGTCAATGGAAAGTACAGCTGTGGTCTCAACTGCAGAAGATAATCTTTCCACATCATTCACAACTACAAATTCTACAAAAACAATGGAATCAGTGACGTCCTCCTCCACTCCAGACATAACATTCCAACCTCCTATTACAACAGAAAAGGGAACTGCAACGCAAACCCAAGGCACATCAATACCCACATCAATGGAATCTCACAGAACTCAACATACGAGCCCTACCAACAATAGATTGTCAACATCAAGTATGTCACAATCGACTTTGGAAATATCTTCAACAGAGATGACAAGTGAAGACATTGTGTCCACAAGTACAAGGCAAACGTCAATGGAAATTACAGATATGGTCTTAACCCCAGAAGGTAATCTGTCCACACTATTCACAACTACAAACTCTCCGAAGACAACTGAATCATTGACGTTCCCCTCCACTACACATATAACATCCTACCCTGTTATTACAGGACAAGACGTAACTGTAAATCAAACCCAAAGCACAACCATCACTACTCCAATGGAGTCTCAAACAACTGAGTACAACAGTCCAACCACCAATATATTGTCAACATCGGGTATGTCACAATCCACTTTGGAAATGTCTTCAACTGAGATGGCTACTGGAGAACACGGGTCAACAAGAACAAGCCAATCGTCAATGGAAAGTACAGCTGTGGTCTCAACTGCAGAAGATAATCTTTCCACATCATTCACAACTACAAATTCTACAAAAACAATGGAATCAGTGACGTCCTCCTCCACTCCAGACATAACATTCCAACCTCCTATTACAACAGAAAAGGGAACTGCAACGCAAACCCAAAGCACATCAATCCCCACATCAATGGAATCTCACAGAACTCAACATACGAGCACTACCAACAATAGATTGTCAACATCAAGTATGTCACAATCGACTTTGGAAATATCTTCAACAGAGATGACAAGTGAAGACATTGTGTCCACAAGTACAATGCAAACTTCAATGGAAATTACAGATATGGTCTCAACCCCAGAAGGTAATCTGTCCACACCATTCACAACTACAAACTCTCCAAAGATAACCGAATCATTGAAGTCACCCTCCACTACACATATAACATCCTACCCTGTTATTACAAGACAAGACATAACTGTAAATCAAACCCAAAGCACAACCATCACTACCCCAATGGAGTCTCAAACAACTGAGTACAACAGTCCAACCACCAACATATTGTCAACATCGGGTATGTCACAATCCACTTTGGAAATGTCTTCAACTGAGATGGCTACTGGAGAACACGGGTCAACAAGAACAAGCCAATCGTCAATGGAAAGTACAGCTGTGGTCTCAACTGCAGAAGATAATCTTTCCACATCATTCACAACTACAAATTCTACAAAAACAATGGAATCAGTGACGTCCTCCTCCACTCCAGACATAACATTCCAACCTCCTATTACAACAGAAAAGGGAACTGCAACGCAAACCCAAGGCACATCAATACCCACATCAATGGAATCTCACAGAACTCAACATACGAGCCCTACCAACAATAGATTGTCAACATCAAGTATGTCACAATCGACTTTGGAAATATCTTCAACAGAGATGACAAGTGAAGACATTGTGTCCACAAGTACAAGGCAAACTTCAATGGAAATTACAGATATGGTCTCAACCCCAGAAGGTAATCTGTCCACACCATTCACAACTACAAACTCTCCGAAGAGAACTGAATCATTGACGTCCCCCTTCACTACACATATAACATCCTACCCTGTTATTACAGAACAAGACGTAACTGTAAATCAAACCCAAAGCACATCAATCTCAACCTCAATGGAGTCTCAAACAACTCAAGGAACCAGTCCAACCACCAACAAATCGTCAACTTCAGGAATGTCACAATCCACTTCTGAGATGTCTTCAATTGAGATGTCTACTAAAGAACATGGTTCCACAAGCCATCCTTCAATGGAAAGTACAGCTGTGGTCTCAACTGCAGAAGATCATATTTCTACACCATTCACAACTACAAACTCTCCAAAGATAACCGAATCATTGAAGTCACCCTCCACTACACATATAACATCCTACCCTGTTATTACAGGACAAGACGTAACTGTAAATCAAACCCAAAGCACAACCATCACTACCCCAATGGAGTCTCAAACAACTGAGTACAACAGTCCAACCACCAACATATTGTCAACATCGGGTATGTCACAATCCACTTTGGAAATGTCTTCAACTGAGATGGCTACTGGAGAACACGGGTCAACAAGAACAAGCCAATCGTCAATGGAAAGTACAGCTGTGGTCTCAACTGCAGAAGATAATCTTTCCAAATCATTCACAACTACAAATTCCACAAAGACAATGGAATCAGTGATGTCCTCCTCCACTATAGACATAACATTCCATCCTCCTATTACAACAGAAAAGGGAACTGCAACGCAAACCCAAAGCACATCAATCCCCACATCAATGGAGTCTCACAGGACTCAACATACGAGTCCAACCAACAATAGATTGTCAACATCAAGTATGTCACAATCGACTTTGGAAATATCTTCAACAGAGATGACAAGTGAAGATATTGGGTCCACAAGTACAAGGCAAACTTCAATGGAAATTACAGATATGGTCTCAACCCCAGAAGGTAATCTGTCCACACCATTCACAACTACAAACTCTCCGAAGACAACTGAATCATTGACGTCCCCCTCCACTACACATATAACATCCTACCCTGTTATTACAGAACAAGACGTAACTGTAAATCAAACCCAAAGCACATCAATCTCAACCTCAATGGAGTCTCAAACAACTCAAGAAACCAGTCCAACCACCAACAAATTGTCAACTTCAGGAATGTCACAATCCACTTCTGAGATGTCTTCAATTGAGATGTCTACTAAAGAACATGGTTCCACAAGCCATTCTTCAATGGAAAGTACAGCTGTGGTCTCGACTGCAGAAGATCATATTTCTACACCATTCACAACTACAAACTCTCTGAAGACAACTGAATCATTGAAGTCACCCTCCACTACACATATAACATCCTTACCTGTTTTTACAAGACAAGACGTAACTGTAAATCAAACCCAAAGCACAACCATCACTACCCCAATGGAGTCTCAAACAACTGAGTACAACAGTTCAACCACCAACATATTGTCAACATCGGGTATGTCACAATCCACTTTGGAAATGTCTTCAACTGAGATGGCTACTGGAGAACACGGGTCAACAAGAACAAGCCAATCGTCAATGGAAAGTACAGCTGTGGTCTCAACTGCAGAAGATAATCTTTCCACATCATTCACAACTACAAATTCTACAAAAACAATGGAATCAGTGACGTCCTCCTCCACTCCAGACATAACATTCCAACCTCCTATTACAACAGAAAAGGGAACTGCAACGCAAACCCAAGGCACATCAATACCCACATCAATGGAATCTCACAGAACTCAACATACGAGCCCTACCAACAATAGATTGTCAACATCAAGTATGTCACAATCGACTTTGGAAATATCTTCAACAGAGATGACAAGTGAAGACATTGTGTCCACAAGTACAAGGCAAACTTCAATGGAAATTACAGATATGGTCTCAACCCCAGAAGGTAATCTGTCCACACCATTCACAACTACAAACTCTCCGAAGAGAACTGAATCATTGACGTCCCCCTCCACTACACATATAACATCCTACCCTGTTATTACAGAACAAGACGTAACTGTAAATCAAACCCAAAGCACATCAATCTCAACCTCAATGGAGTCTCAAACAACTCAAGGAACCAGTCCAACCACCAACAAATCGTCAACTTCAGGAATGTCACAATCCACTTCTGAGATGTCTTCAATTGAGATGTCTACTAAAGAACATGGTTCCACAAGCCATCCTTCAATGGAAAGTACAGCTGTGGTCTCAACTGCAGAAGATCATATTTCTACACCATTCACAACTACAAACTCTCCAAAGATAACCGAATCATTGAAGTCACCCTCCACTACACATATAACATCCTTACCTGTTTTTACAAGACAAGACATAACTGTAAATCAAACCCAAAGCACAACCATCACTACCCCAATGGAGTCTCAAACAACTGAGTACAACAGTCCAACCACCAACATATTGTCAACATCGGGTATGTCACAATCCACTTTGGAAATGTCTTCAACTGAGATGGCTACTGGAGAACACGGGTCAACAAGAACAAGCCAATCGTCAATGGAAAGTACAGCTGTGGTCTCAACTGCAGAAGATAATCTTTCCACATCATTCACAACTACAAATTCTACAAAGACAATGGAATCAGTGATGTCCTCCTCCAATATAGACATAACATTCCATCCTCCTATTACAACAGAAAAGGGAACTGCAACGCAAACCCAAAGCACATCAATCCCCACATCAATGGAGTCTCACAGGACTCAACATACGAGTCCAACCAACAATAGATTGTCAACATCAAGTATGTCACAATCGACTTTGGAAATATCTTCAACAGAGATGACAAGTGAAGACATTGTGTCCACAAGTACAAGGCAAACTTCAATGGAAATTACAGATATGGTCTCAACCCCAGAAGGTAATCTGTCCACACCATTCACAACTACAAACTCTCCGAAGACAACTGAATCATTGACGTCCCCCTCCACTACACATATAACATCCTACCCTGTTATTACAGGACAAGACGTAACTGTAAATCAAACCCAAAGCACAACCATCACTACCCCAATGGAGTCTCAAACAACTGAGTACAACAGTCCAACCACCAACATATTGTCAACATCGGGTATGTCACAATCCACTTTGGAAATGTCTTCAACTGAGATGGCTACTGGAGAACACGGGTCAACAAGAACAAGCCAATCGTCAATGGAAAGTACAGCTGTGGTCTCAACTGCAGAAGATAATCTTTCCAAATCATTCACAACTACAAATTCCACAAAGACAATGGAATCAGTGATGTCCTCCTCCACTATAGACATAACATTCCATCCTCCTATTACAACAGAAAAGGGAACTGCAACGCAAACCCAAAGCACATCAATCCCCACATCAATGGAGTCTCACAGGACTCAACATACGAGTCCAACCAACAATAGATTGTCAACATCAAGTATGTCACAATCGACTTTGGAAATATCTTCAACAGAGATGACAAGTGAAGATATTGGGTCCACAAGTACAAGGCAAACTTCAATGGAAATTACAGATATGGTCTCAACCCCAGAAGGTAATCTGTCCACACCATTCACAACTACAAACTCTCCGAAGACAACTGAATCATTGACGTCCCCCTCCACTACACATATAACATCCTACCCTGTTATTACAGAACAAGACGTAACTGTAAATCAAACCCAAAGCACATCAATCTCAACCTCAATGGAGTCTCAAACAACTCAAGAAACCAGTCCAACCACCAACAAATTGTCAACTTCAGGAATGTCACAATCCACTTCTGAGATGTCTTCAATTGAGATGTCTACTAAAGAACATGGTTCCACAAGCCATTCTTCAATGGAAAGTACAGCTGTGGTCTCGACTGCAGAAGATCATATTTCTACACCATTCACAACTACAAACTCTCTGAAGACAACTGAATCATTGAAGTCACCCTCCACTACACATATAACATCCTTACCTGTTTTTACAAGACAAGACGTAACTGTAAATCAAACCCAAAGCACAACCATCACTACCCCAATGGAGTCTCAAACAACTGAGTACAACAGTTCAACCACCAACATATTGTCAACATCGGGTATGTCACAATCCACTTTGGAAATGTCTTCAACTGAGATGGCTACTGGAGAACACGGGTCAACAAGAACAAGCCAATCGTCAATGGAAAGTACAGCTGTGGTCTCAACTGCAGAAGATAATCTTTCCACATCATTCACAACTACAAATTCCACAAAGACAATGGAATCAGTGATGTCCTCCTCCACTCCAGACATAACATTCCATCCTCCTATTACAACAGAAAAGGGAACTGCAACGCAAACCCAAAGCACATCAATCCCCACATCAATGGAATCTCACAGAACTCAACATACGAGCACTACCAACAATAGATTGTCAACATCAAGTATGTCACAATCGACTTTGGAAATATCTTCAACAGAGATGACAAGTGAAGACATTGTGTCCACAAGTACAAGGCAAACTTCAATGGAAATTACAGATATGGTCTCAACCCCAGAAGGTAATCTGTCCACACCATTCACAACTACAAACTCTCCAAAGATAACCGAATCATTGAAGTCACCCTCCACTACACATATAACATCCTACCCTGTTATTACAGAACAAGACGTAACTGTAAATCAAACCCAAAGCACATCAATCTCAACCTCAATGGAGTCTCAAACAACTCAAGAAACCAGTCCAACCACCAACAAATTGTCAACTTCAGGAATGTCACAATCCACTTCTGAGATGTCTTCAATTGAGATGTCTACTAAAGAACATGGTTCCACAAGCCATCCTTCAATGGAAAGTACAGCTGTGGTCTCGACTGCAGAAGATCATATTTCTACACCATTCACAACTACAAACTCTCCGAAGACAACTGAATCATTGACGTCCCCCTCCACTACACATATAACATCCTTACCTGTTTTTACAGGACAAGACGTAACTGTAAATCAAACCCAAAGCACAACCATCACTACCCCAATGGAGTCTCAAACAACTGAGTACAACAGTCCAACCACCAATATATTGTCAACATCGGGTATGTCACAATCCACTTTGGAAACGTCTTCAACTGAGATGGCTACTGGAGAACACGGGTCAACAAGAACAAGCCAATCGTCAATGGAAAGTACAGCTGTGGTCTCAACTGCAGAAGTTAATCTTTCCACATCATTCACAACTACAAATTCTACAAAAACAATGGAATCAGTGACGTCCTCCTCCACTCCAGACATAACATTCCAACCTCCTATTACAACAGAAAAGGGAACTGCAACGCAAACCCAAAGCACATCAATCCCCACATCAATGGAGTCTCACAGGACTCAACATACGAGTCCAACCAACAATAGATTGTCAACATCAAGTATGTCACAATCGACTTTGGAAATTTCTTCAACAGAAATGACAAGTGAAGACATTGTGTCCACAAGTACAAGGCAAACTTCAATGGAGAGTACAGCTGTTGTCTCAACTGCAGAAGATCATATTTCTACACCATTCACAACTACAAACTCTCCAAAGATAACTGAATCATTGATGTCACCCTCCACTACACATATAACATCCTTACCTGTTTTTACAAGACAAGACGTAACTGTAAATCAAACCCAAAGCACTTCCATCATTACTCCAATTGAGTCGCAAACAACTGAATACACCAGTCCAACCACCAACATATTGTCAACATCAGGTATGTCGCAAACCACTGTTGACATGTCTTCCACTCAGGCAACCACTGAAAATGGTCTTTCCACACCATTCACAACTACACACTTGAAAAAGACAAGTGAATCAGAATTTTCCACCTCCACTTTAGATACCACTTCCTCATCTGGATTTACCACACCTATGACATTTATTCCAGGTTCGACCACAGAAAGGAGACCGTCAACGCAAAGCGAGACAGTGACCACAATTGTGCATACACAGGCAGACAGTCAGTCAACACCAGACCACAGTTCAACCTCAAATGTTTTCCTTACGTCATTCACAACAATATCTACAACTCATCAGTGTAATGAAGAGGACTGTCAGTGTCATGGTGCTCCTTGTTTTTTCAATGACACTCTTGGCTTATGTAAATGCCATTGCTCTGACTTCACCTTTGGAGATTTGTGTATTTATGGAAGTAATGTCACCACAGTTTCCTTGGGTGAGTTTTCCTTTTCATTATAATTCCTTACTAAAGCCTCTACATGACTAGTAAAACATATATTGGTCAATGTTGTTTAACAAGTAAAGCTGAATGTCACCTCTGCATTAACTAAATGTTTCATCATGAATGATTGATGCTATCATGAACCCATACATGTGGGGTTTTAACTTTACATAAAAGGACGAGACCTTTTGCACCAATGGTAGACCCATTAAACTTAGGGCTTGATTCAATCTGTGTCGAAATGTAAAGGTAGTTTCTGATTGACATTTACTTTGCCTGCTACCCATCCACATCACTCCGACCAACTGACGTTTCTTATCCACAATGACATTATCAACTTTCTACGATGACGTTATCAACTTTGATACTCTGACTAGTTAGATTTGTTAGAGACAATGCAACGATTTCTAGGATGGCAGTTTCAGACTGAATATGTGTAGCGATCGATAGAGCAGCGGAATTAAATTCAGTGTGAGTTGTCAGGCAAGCATTTACCATGAATGCAGTCTCTGCAAAAGCGGGAAGGAATATGGTCTTTCAATTTTTATCATCCTCTAGCGCTGAACTTTGGCGATACGGATTGAATCAAGCCCTTCTTCACTGCCCTGAATTTACTAATAACAAAACGGGATTCTTTGTATGTTTGTACTTACATAGTCATGCATTTCTTTGCAGATAAGGCAGTACCAACCAGAAAGGCAAATGTCTCTTTGAGGATTATGAGGGAATTTGAGCCTGAGTATGAAAATATGAACTCCAGCAAGTCCCAAATATTAATCAAAACTTTGATTAAGGAGGTATGCAATATGTTTTTTTATGTTGTGTGATTTTGTAAAAACATTAATCATAAATGTGAAATGGTACAGTAATATATTTGAACAACTTAATACTAATGCAATAAGGTATCATTTGTTACTGAATAAAGAAGTAGTTACAATAACACATAGGCCTAAAATGGCTACCTGATATACAATTTTGACAGGATCAAAGTGAAATATATCAAATGTATATTTTTTCTTTCTGTTTTTCAGCTTAGTGTTCTCTGCAGGAGAGCAGATCCACAAAATTTTAAAGATGTACAAGTCATTCATCTAAAGTAGGTTATTATATTTTCAAAACTCAAACATCTAAGAAGCTTAATTAAACAAACATGAATAAAATACACTTAAATACTGCAAATCAAATTCCTATAATATTAATCAACTATTGAACTCTTGAAATGTGATTTATGTCTATTCTTCTAGACCTGGAAGTATTGTTGCAGAGAGCATAGCGGAATACACCTATCCCAACAATGCATCCCAAATTGATTTCCTCAACAATGAACTGGAACCCACACTTAGGAATATCTTGAACAACACAGATAACCTAATAGGCATCAGTCAAGCATTTGAAAATGTGCGAATCCAGTTGACCAACATCACCTTCCAACCGACAGAAATAAGGAGTAAGTAATGTTTGGCAATTGAAAACATGTATCATGCCTAATGTTTTTTTGTATTTGTAAATTGTAAATAGTTTCATTTTGTTTGAAAACCTTGTACAATCAAACTTTTATTGAATTTAGTAGAGATATGAGAGTAATTTTGATGGGGAATTGTTTTCTAATCAGATATTGCAGATTTGAGGCCATTTGTGGCCTGTCGTCTGGGTTTTGCCAACTACACAGAAGAGCTCTCTGATGGCAGCTGGAAGTGTGTGGGGCCTTGTAAACAGTATCCAGACTACTGTCATAGACACGGAGAATGCTTTAATAATGTTCAAAGTGGACCTATTTGTCTGTAAGACCCTATTTGTTTTCAGAATTTATTCAATCTGATAAAGTGCATTCGGAAAGTATTGAGACCCCTTTACTTTTTCCACATTTTGTTACGTTACAACCTTATTCTAAAATGGATTCAATTGTTTTTTCCCCATCAAACGACACACAATACCTCATGACAAAGCAAAAACTCTGTTTTTTAAAAATGTTTGCAAAAAAGGGAAATACCACATTTACATAAGTATTCAGGCCCTTTACTCAGTACTTTATTGAAGCATCTTTGACAGCGATTACAGCCTTGTGTTCTTGGGTCTTTAATTTTTTTTTTATTAAGTCAGTTAAGAACAAATTCTTATTTACAACGACAGCCTGATGCTACAAGCTTGTGGCCTGCATTCTTCTCTGCAGATCCTCTCAAGCTCTGTCAGGTTGGATGGGGAGCGTTTCTAGACAGCTAATTTCAGGTCTCTCCAGAAATGTTCAATCGGTTTCAAGTCCAGGTTCTGGCTGGGCCACTAAAGGACATTCAGAGACTTGTCCCGAAGCCACTCCTGCGTTGTCCTGTTGGAAGGTGAATGTTCGCCCCAGTTTGAGTTCCTGAACGCTCTGTAGCAGGTTTTCATCAAGGATCTCTCTGTACTTTGATCTGTTCATCTTTGCCTCGATCCTGACTAGTCTCTCTGCCGCTGAAAAACATCCCCACAGCATGATGCTGCCACCACCATGCTTCACCGTAGGGATGGTGCCAGGTTTCCTCCAGACGTGACGCTTGGCATTCAGGCCAGGAGTTCAATCTTGGTTTCATCAGACCAGAGAATCTTGTATCTCATGGTCAGAGTCTTTAGGTGTCTTTTGGCAAACTCCAAGCGGGCTGTCATGTGCCTTTTACTGAGGAGTGGCTTCCGTCTGGCCACTCTGCCTTGAAGGCCTGATTGGTGGAGTGCTGCAGAGATGGTTGTCCTTCTGGAAGGTTCTCCCATCTCCACAGAGTAACTCTAGAGCTCTGTCAGAGTGATCATCGGGTTCTTGGTCAAGGCCTTCTCCCCTGATTGATCTAGGAAGAGTCTTGGTGGTTCTAAACTTCTTACATTTAAGAATGATGGAGGCCACTGTGTTCTTGGGGACCTTCAATGCTGCAGAAATGTTTTGGTACCTTTCCCCAGATCTGTGCCTCGACACAATCTTATCTCGGAGCTCTATGGACAATTCCTTCGACCTCATGGCTTGGTTTTTGCTCTGACGTGCACTGTCAACTGTGGGACCTTAAATAGACAGGTGTGTGCCTTTCCAAATGATGTCCAATCAATTGAATTTACCACAGGTGGACTCCAATCAAGTTGTAGAAACATCTCAAGGATGATCAATGGAAACAGGATGCACCTGAGTTCAATTTCGAGACTCATAGCAAAGGTTCTGAAAACTTATGTAAATAAGGTATTTCTGTTTTTTATTTATAGTAAATTTGTAAAAATTTTGAAAAGCCTGTTTTCGCTTTGTCATTACTGGGTATTTTATGTAGATTGCTGAGGACTTTTTGTTTGTATTCATTTTAGAATAAGGCTGTAACATAGAATTGGAAAAAGTCAAGGGGTCTAAATAATTTCCCAAGGCACTGCATGTACCGTATGTAGTGCTTGGATTTTGGTACATGCTAAGTTGTGTTACACAATGTTACAAAGTAATTTCAGTTAATTAAATGTAACCAAATTAAATGTTGAACCATAAATGCTGAAGCAGTATGCATCATTACCCCCTCACTGTTTGACAAAGGTGCTATGAGTCTTCCCTGGAGCAGTATCATGGACCCCAGTGTGAGCGCTTCCGCAGGGGAAGAGGTTTCTATGCTGCACTCTTTGGTGCACTGGGGGCAGGCATCCTCCTCATACTTGCTCTCATCGTGGTTATCGTGGTCCTGCGAAGGAACCGTGGGGGACGTTGGTGGGTATCATAACATAATACAGGCAGATTCTTGTATGCCATGCAAATGATTGCTTGATTTGAAGTAAATTAGATGCAATCTGTGTAAGGAATATAATTGTATGGTTAAAAAAAAATTGTTTTCATAACTCAGGAACATTGACAAGCCACCTGCCAGAAGACTGATGTCTCTCAATGAGGACTTTTTTGACTTCACACAAAGAGGTATGCTCATCTCTGCCTCTATGTCCCAATGACTGACAACCAGAATATTATACTCTCTATAATATATTCCCAACACTCATTTGTTTTCATTTTGATTGTAGACCTCGGTCCATACCATGGCAGTTCACCAGTCTACACAAACACTGATTTAGTTGACGAAGGCTGCAGGAGTATTCAGCCTGCATCTTGACAATGTTGACACAACATAAAATGTGAGTACAATTACAGACGTTATACTGTAATTTCTGTTGTTTCATGTCTTTCATATTTGTCAAAATCTTACAATCTTTGCTGTGAATGAAAAATTACATCTAGTAATGAGTGGCAATAAATATTAAATATAGTATCTACACTTCAACATCACACCTCTCTATATGCTATAATGACAAATATTTACATGTAATTACTTTCACAGTCTAGAGCACCAGCTGTTTATGATTCTCTATTTTAATGAATACTAATGTTAACATTTGAAGTGATATGACTGTCCAAGATCTTTTCTCAGGTGAAGACCCAATGGCCAACAATAATAGATTCTCTTCAAAATAACACAGAATAAAGTATTCATGCTGCCTAAAATGTTTGCTCAGTTACCACAAATAATTATGCTTTATAATATGCATAATCATTGTGAATCAAATTATTTTTGTACTGCAGCTATTTTACTGGAATGTTAAAGCATAAGGCTACACACTACTGTCATTCGAGGACTTGATAAATAAAATGAGATCTAGATGAACAATTTCCTGGCATTAAAGACTACCCGGTATGATTGTTAGATGTGTATGTTACATCTGTTGACTAAGTGTAATATGTAACTTCTGGGCTTTGGGTTCACATATACATTTTAATTTGACAAATATTTAAATAAACGGTGAGACGAATCATATGCGTCCTTTTCTTCCATTCTTCACATCTTTAAATGGAATGTAATATTTTCATATTTATCTAATATCATGTGGCAATTACAACCTATGTGCGCTAGGGGGAGCACACATCCTTTTTTCCAACAACAACTGCATGTGCTTTCAGAAAGTTAGGGAAGAGCATCACGAATAAAATAACAGTATAACAAAGAACACAAATAAAAACAGTTTTCTCTTTGAACGTGTTGACAATAATATCATGCAACAGGTTCAGTTCACATCATGCAATGTTCAGTTGCATGACATTTAGCGTTATTTCCAATGTTTGAAGAGCTGTTGCTTGTAGCCTGGTGGTTAGAGTGTTCGGCCAGTAACCAGCAGGTAGCCTGGTGGTTAGCGTGTTGGGCCAGTAACCAGCAGGTAGCCTAGTGGTTAGAGCATTGGGCCAGTAACCAGCAGGTAGCCTGGTGGTTAGAGCGTTGGGCCAGTAACCAGCAGGTAGCCTGGTGGTTAGAGCGTTGGGCCAGTAACCAGCAGGTAGCCTAGTGGTTAGAGCGTTGGGCCAGTAACCAGCAGGTAGCCTGGTGGTTAGAGCGTTGGGCCAGTAACCAGCAGGTAGCCTGGTGATTAGAGCGTTGGGCCAGTAACCAGCAGGTAGCCTGGTGGTTAGAGCGTTGGGCCAGTAACCAGCAGGTAGCCTAGTGGTTAGAGCGTTGGGCCAGTAACCAGCAGGTAGCTTAGTGGTTAGAGCGTTGGGTTCAGTAACTGAAAGGTTGCTGGATTCAATCCCTGAGCCGACAAGGTAAAAATATGTTGTTCTGCCTCTGAGCAAGGCAGTTAACCCACTGTTCCCTGGGTGCTGAAGATGTGGATGTTAATTATAGCAGCCACCCGCACCTCTCTGATTCAGAGATGCATTCAGTTGTACAACTGACAGGTATCCCCTTTCCCTTTAATTCCCTCTAGGTATTACTGCTGATAGCCTACAGAGTATTGGAAGTAGAGGGACAGGTAGCATTTTGTGCCGTCTGTGCCAGTACTGCCAATGTGATGCATTCTCTGGGCTCTTATACTGTATCCAATCTGAAGCATTATTCAAGCTGGTATTTCACTCTGCCTTTTTATCTTTTGAATCCTGTTTATTCCTTTGATCATGTTGTTTCAGTTTTGTATAGACATAGATGATAGTCTATGATTCAAACATGACAGTTTTTGTATCTAAAACACTACAACATTCGATGGACCCTTTTTAAATCAATGTTTTATTTGACCCCTCCCTCTCCCCCACATGGATAGAAAACAGCCATAATGTTGTCTCCACCACATGGATAGAAAACAGCCATAATGTTGTCTCCCCCACATGGATAGAAAACAGCCATAATGTTGTCTCCCCCACATGGATAGAAAACAGCCATAATGTTGTCTCCCCCACATGGATAGAAAACAGCCATAATGTTGTCTCCACCACATGGATAGAAAACAGCCATAATGTTGTCTCCCCCACATGGATAGAAAACAGCCATAATGTTGTCTCCCCCACATGGATAGAAAACAGCCATAATGTTGTCTCCCCCACATGGATAGAAAACAGCCATAATGTTGTCTCCACCACATGGATAGAAAACAGCCATAATGTTGTCTCCCCCACATGGATAGAAAACAGCCATAATGTTGTCTCCCCCACATGGATAGAAAACAGCCATAATGTTGTCTCCACCACATGGATAGAAAACAGCCATAATGTTGTCTCCACCACATGGATAGAAAACAGCCATAATGTTGTCTCCACCACATGGATAGAAAACAGCCATAATGTTGTCTCCACCACATGGATAGAAAACAGCCATAATGTTGTCTCCACCACATGGATAGAAAACAGCCATAATGTTGTCTCCCCCACATGGATAGAAAACAGCCATAATGTTGTCTCCACCACATGGATAGAAAACAGCCATAATGTTGTCTCCACCACATGGATAGAAAACAGCCATAATGTTGTCTCCACCACATGGATAGAAAACAGCCATAATGTTGTCTCCACCACAGACTATAACCAGACATTTATAATCTTGCTGTAGACTTATTAGAGGACATTCAGACATTGCAACCACACTGCAATATTTGCAGCCATAAAACGTGGGAGATTGTTCCATTGGGTAAATCTCACACTTTGTCAGCCTTGAGGTAGAACATGGTTAAGAAAATGAACACTGACCCCTGCATGTTCCTGTCGTGTTTGTGTGATGTTTCTTGTGGTTAATGTACGTTTTTCTTGCATGAATTCACAAATGCGTCACACAGACCAGATTCATTATTGCTCTTCGTCTTGATTTTGTGTACTTGCGCTTTACTGTCCCCATTTGGGACCACCATTTAAATAGATAGCCCTTGTCACCATCTGTTGCCATGGCCACCGTCCATGCTGTTGCCTAGCAGCTCACCTGAGCGAGAGCCAGGTGAAAGAGCTGGCAGGTGGCCTAGATCACACTGCTGCCTTTTGTTCCTCTCAGAGGACACAGCACCATCACCGTCAATTGACCATAATACTAAATGCTTACAGCAAAAAGGAATGGTAATTTATGAGCTACCCTTTCCAGAGACAATAACGAATGTACTGTATAAGAATAATGTTGAGCAGGTGACCGCACCCTATATTGGATTTGGCTAATGATTTCAGTCCTGCTCTGTGTGCATAGCTGTCCTGTACTATAAAAATGAGTAACTGCACTGACAAATCTTTTCAAATAAGATAACTTTTCCAGTCATCATTCAAGCTATGGACTCAGTGAAACAAGGCAACATGAAGCACTGAAGACCTGAGGAACCAGGTTACCTGGCCTCTGAGTTGCTCAACAGGTAGCCGGGGGGAGAGTCATACTTCCAACCAGGAAGGGGAAGGTAATGTATACCTGTCTGAATCAGTCGCTCTGCTGTGTGTTTGGACTGCAGCCAACTGTAATGAGGCACTGCACGAGGGTGTGGGTGGGGGTGATAAAACAGGCCAAACAGCTGAATCAGAGTTCATCTCACACCATTCAACAGAGTACAGAACAAAGGCCGATTCATAAATAAGTCATTTTATTTGTTCCTTTAAAAGACTGATACATTGATCAAATATTCATAATGACTAGTGTATTTATATTAAATAAACACAGCATCATGTTCTTTACTCCCAGTGCATTTGTTTCACCACAGCAGATGTCAATTATTTTCAATTAACTAGTCTTCATTTGATTTCATGGTTTCCGATAAGACATGGGAATAGGTTAAGATTAAATAACATATCAGTGTACAATGTAAACAATGTATTATACATTAAATATAAAACGACATGGCCTCTACTAGGTTTGTTTTCCCTTTGAGGGAAAATGTACTTAAGTGACCATTTGACTGTAGAGCTAATCTGCTATCCAATTCAACCACCATGTTTTATATCCAGGGTTACTTCGATGCACTTGCTAAATTCACTATGTCATCATTATGGTTCTTGAATAATCTATTACAATAAAATCCATATCATTTCCTGGCCGCCAGCAGCCAAAGTCTCTGGACCACACCCACTGTAATCATGTCAGGCAGGAATGCATTAGCAGAACAGGAAAGTCTGTTTCAGGTAGGTAAGCCCCACACAGTCAAGCGTAATATGTCTATGTTATCAGGTGAGCCCAACGTCTCTGGGATCCACGATCACTTGGTGTAGTCGAAATATTGTCAAAGGAAAGGTCCGGTCATTCTGTAATATGGTAAATGGACTATGGTAAATGGACTATGGTTAGTGAAGTAGTGGTTTGGACTTTAATACACTTCATATTTTCACTAAGGGCGTTTGAGAAATATTTGGCAATGTTTCAGTTTCAATTTAGAGGTTTCATTTCAAATTATTTTAGGATTACGTTCCACAAGGTTTTTGGGTATATATTGATTTGTATTGTCATTGGGAGGTAGTATTGAAGACAATTAGTGACAGACAATGACTCACAGCTTGACCAGCTACTGAGCTGCCCAAACAGTAAGAAAATCATACATTCACATTTGTTCAACAGGCACATTTTTGTGCAACACAAAATGACCTGGACACTGCCAGTAGCATAAGGGTTAGGGAGGACTCTCTTTACAACCGTGTATTTGGCAGCAGTGCTGAAAACAGGCAGAGAACAGTAACAAATATTGTTAACCTAGTTTTCTACGATATGGTAGAAAAGTCACAAAATCAGCAGGGAAAACACGAACACAGTTGCACCACGCGCACAAAGTACAAACTGCACTAGACATTCCACTGGAGATAGGCATACCATTATTCCACTGGTACAGAGTGTATGTCCAGTGAGGGAAACACAGAAATACACTTCCATTCATAAACATAGTGGCCTGAGTAAGACTGAAATATCAACAAGGCAGGAAACATATGTGCATTCCTATATTCATGCTTATACATAATAGGAGTTAGAGTGGGGATGTGGGTGGAGAATCCTTCATAAAGGGTTTCAATACATTGGCCTCTTCTTTAGACTTCATATATGCAATACGAGATAATGATTGCTTTACTGACCCTTTGTCCCCAAGTTCTGAGACACAAAAGCAATATCAAAAACAACATACACCTCACAAAACTTCCTATACATGTGACACACACACAACTGAGAACTTGAGGCAGCTTATACGCTAACTGCACCACTGTATCAGAAAAACATTTACATATACTCAATGTACTAAAATATTAAATCATATAAAAAGAAAACTCTAAAAATGGTTACATATTACCCACACACTCAATAGTTAGAGACAACATTTAGATCATGCATCTTTGTTGTAGTTGCAGTTCCTAAAGTCCCAGTAACTGTAAATGGTATATCAAATACCCTGTTTTTAGAATAGCGAGGTAAAAACTACCAAAGTCGTCAGTGTTAAAGCAGCAGTAAGTGTTTGAAGGCCTCAGCGTCCTGAGGCACTGTGTCCCCAGTGGTTGATTGCGCGTGTCCACTGGAGTCCTTCCCAATTTGTCTCCTCCGGGTCAAACTATATCCACCTGTACTTTCCTCTTGGTCTGACAATCCCATTCTGGGTCTGAAGCCCCTCTACTGCGACCTGCCGGGCAGTCCACATCCTGGAGTATCTTCTCCGGGTAAAGTTTGTCCAGGTTGGCCGGCCGCTGTGGGAGCAGGAAGTAGTGTGTGGTGCTGGCCTTCCTGCCGTTCTCCATGACAGGCAGGATGCAGGGAGACCCCTCACTGTTCTGCCTCTGTAAACCCCAGCTCACGTACTTAGGGTCTGGGGCAAAGCTCTGTGTGGGGGGCATAACACCGTTAAGGTACGAGGGGAGGCTCTTGGGGCTGGGGGTACGGGAGCTGCCTTGAGACAACAAAGGGTCCCTGGGGGGCACCTTGGGGGGCTTGTCCTCGTCACTATATGCCCCAGACGACACCTCGGCTGACCAGCGGCGGTAGTCTGCAGTCTTGATGGGCCGTGGGGGGATGGGCACGCGGGGGGGCACCATTGGTTTGTCCATGCCCTGAGTGTGGCGGTGGTGACAGGGCAGGCGCAGCGACGTGGGCTTGTTGAAGGAGCCAGCAGGGCCGGAGTGAGAGCGCCGCAGCTTCCTCTGGGCTCGGTCCTGCTGTCTGGGACACACTGGCTGCTGCTCTGCTTGCTCCCGCACCTCCTGCTCCAACCTCTGTTGCTGTTCCTGCTGCTCGTGCTGTTGCCGCTGTTGTTCCTGTACCCGCTGTTGTTCCTGTACCCGCTGTTGCTCCTGTACCCGCTGCTGCTCCTGTACCCGCTGCTGCTCCTGTACCCGCTGCTGCTCCTTCTGTTCCTGTTGTCTTTGCTGCCCCGCAGGTCCCTCATAGTAGGCATAGTTAATCTGCCCACAGCCCCTGAAGCTCCTGCGGCTTGGGGCTCCATAGCGAAAGGCAGAGGGTTTGGGGTGACACTGCTCAGGCACCAAGCAGCGTTGGTCATCTGAACTGGTGAAGAACTCCACCTCATTGTCCATGGCCTGGTCAGGGGAAAGGTCTGCCCGCCCAGGGAGAGGAGGCAGGGGTTTGGCACCCCGGCTAGGTGTGTGGGGGGGACTGCAGTGTTCGTACACAGACAACCTCTGGAAGGACGGGACCACCTGGTCATCCTCAGCAGGGCTAGGGGTGGAGGGCTCAATGCTGGATGACAGGGACAGATGAGTGGGACGGGACTTCTTTGGGGGTAACCACTGTGCACCAGGGCTATGTTTCTGTCCTGCAGGGAGAAGGTGGTTAGAAAACCAATTCAATCAAAATATCAGCATTTGGTAACTACCAAAGAAAGTTACAACCATAGTGCACCACTAATTAACTTTAGCCAGGCTCCTAGCATGGTCCCTAGGTTAAACGGTTCCTGGAAGTGTGGAGGTCAGAGAGACACACATTACGGTAATTACTTGAAAGCACCTAGTTTTGGTCACATGCACACGGTACAGTGAAATACTTACTTGCTGACGCTCCTCAACAATGCAGTACAATAACAGTCAAGAATCAAATGCCAAATACAAAAGTAAAAAAAGAACAAGTAGTAATAAAAAGTAGAAGAAAAGAGTAATAACTAGCATAAGTAGTATGTACATAATATACAGTATGATTGGTTGGTTGGTTAAACATTCCCCAGGATATACTTCAAGCAGATCCTGGGAAGCCTGCATTCTGGCTCTCTATTCTTATAGAAACAAGAAAACCTCCATCAGTTGGCTCAGAGACATGGTATTAAATCCCTCCTTGTAAGGCTGTGTATAAGGCAGAGGGCAAAAGGAAGGATTGTGGGTGTAAGTGGTGGTTGGTAACATAGAAATAGAATCTACAGTGGCTGGGTCCTGTACTTACTCTCAGAATTGAGCGATGGTGGCACCTGCTGCTGAAATCGAAAGTTGTATTCTGTTGGTGCTGGATCCATACTGAAGTACAAGCTGTAAAAAGGTATGATGCACATAGTTGAGTAATTGTCCCAGATACTGTACATGTAGTTATAGCAATTCCAACCATCCCTGCAGGAATACTCTTAGTAAAATATAGATGCGTTTAAGGGGTTAATGGAACGCAGAGACCGCGTTATGGACCAGATTGGCGCACATTCAACAAACCTGATCTAACAAAGTGGATATTCGTATTGTAACAGGCCCACAATGTGGTTACTTAAGTCCGATTTTGATATATTTGCCTGTTTCGCTGCATAACATTTAGAAGTTGTCCCTTTTCAGGTTTAGAAGAAGTGACTGCTAAATGTTAACTCCCGTTTGTAAAGCTGGTTAGCATACAGAAATCGGTGGTGGTAGTCAAAATCGTTTCTAAGGGTAATGCAGTTGATTGGTGAAGATGACATGAACATGTGTTGGGGTTAACATGCATACAAGCATTATACTCTGTTACAAACAATAGCCTAAATGTAGATTTGGGATCTTTCCCAACAGCCCTTTTCCATGGAAATTCCAATGTTTTGGTTGAGTTCTATTGACTTCTTTAAGGCATCTATGAACTAATAAAACATGTTCTTCTTGTAACTAAGGACTCACGTGGGGACTTACTTGTCCAGCTCATGGCGGTGGCTCCATGAGGGCTTGGCTTCAGCCATGCTGAGACAGTGACTGGCCCGCAGGAAGGGGCTGTCTGCAGGTAAACAGATCTCCTGGGCAGTCAGGCCCGCTGTGCACATGCTCCAGACACAATTGGGTCGCATCAAAGCCAGGAAACACTCGGCTCGCCCAGCTGGCTGCTACTGCTGGACCTGTAACACAGACAAGAGGCAGGAACATGAGTGAAAGTGAAGGGGGTCCAAGGCAGGAACCGGTAATAAAAGCACAATTAGATATCCTCTTTATGTTCATTGACACATTTCCACCAACATGAGACAATCCTCTGCTGTTGTAGTTAGTCAATATCAGAACATCTCCAGTTAAAAGCTTTCTCCAAGTATCAGAAAAAAGGAAATCCAGTTTAAAAGCAAAACATGTGCCGTTTTATAACTCATCTCATGTTATTGTTCACACTATTTCATGAGGCCGATTTGACATTTTAAAGCAAATGTTCTGCTATTGTACACATTTTGCCATGAGTCTGAGAGAGAATTTTTCAGTTTTAAAACTAATTTCCTTTAATTCTACACATTTTGCCATAATATGCTATCTGGGGGCCCCCCAACATCATGGCTGAATTTTTAACCAAACCAATGACAGTGTCTTTTTACAACAGCAGAGTGTTGATTGAGTCCCAGCAGACAGGTAGCTCTGACTGCAAGAGATCTCTTTTAAATCAGACTGTTCCTGTAACCAGAGATATGCCTGGTGTTGCAAGCACTCCCAATGTCAGATGACCTGGATGTTCGAGTCATGTCAAATGTGTGTCAGGGCTGACTAAATGCAAGCAAGGTTCAGAGGGAGGAAATCAAGTCATATATGCAGAACAAAGTGTAAAAAAAAGAACACCAGCACATTATTAACTAAATGTTCCAATGTATTCAGTCTTCAGGAGAACATTCATCCCAGGTCAGATGAGTAATGGCCAGTAACTGTCATTCCTTCACGACACATTGATGTTTTATGTCTGTGTAGTGGGCAGTAATATTTGATAAGTATGATATTATACATTGTATATACCTCACATGTGATTGGAATAAGATTAAGCAATTAGCCTATTAAAATGTTTATCTGACTCCATTAAGATAATTAGCAATATGCAATAGTTACAGTAATAGGCAATGAAGAAATATCTGAGAATGGAATTCTAAATACAAGTTATTTATTTTGTAAAATGAATGTATTCACAAAAGTCATAAAGCTTAAGTTAAAGCATTAACAAACGTTACAACGCATTATACCACAGCATTGTTGAATACTCGTTTCTGACTGTTAGAAGGGCATTCTAGAATGGACATTAAAACCAGTTAACGGCACAGTTGGAAAAAATGTCGGGACACCTTGCAATCATGACGCAATAAGCGCCAACACATGCAGACTGTACTTGCTACAAAGTTACAGAAAGCTAAACCAACAACCACACAAACGGAAATTGGATACATTTGAAACGCAGGTCTAACGAGGAAAAACATGTAGCTAGCTAGCATTGATTTGTGCATAGACATTTTTGGAGCATCTGATGACCTAACTTGGTGAACATGAATTTCTCTGGTCCCTACTGTTGCAGTCATGACGCAAGTGGCACTATGCTGTAAAATACTCCCACGTTTCTAGTTTGACCAGCAACTTATATTTTTTCATTTGCTTATTATATTGGTAGGTTTTCTAGCAACAAACTATTTAGCTAGCTTCTGGCTGCAGAGTTCATGACTGTGTTAGCCGTAGCTAGCAAGCAAAGAATAAGAACATTGCCAGCGAGCATGTCAACGGAGCATAAAGAACAAACGACTGGCAACCAAAAGATGAAAGTATGAATTTGCTTATATAAATTAAAATGTTTTATTTCTACCGGTAAATGTGATTATAGTATTGTTTTCTTTGGCAACTGTGGGATAAGCGGGATAAACATCTTAAACAAACGCAACGGAATAAACTTTGCAGTTATTCTGGCTGCAGAGGTTGTGACTGTATAGTCGTAACTAGTTGGTTAGCTAGCAGCAAGCAAGGAATAAGAACAACTGGGTCGCATCCATCAATATCAAATCAAACTAATCGAACGAACGACTGGGTTGCGTCTCTAGCAACCAAAAGATAAGTATGAATTTGCCTATGGAAATATCAACGAAACAAAGGTATGCCTACTGGTAAATGAGTGCTTTCTTTGGCAACTGTGGTATAAGCGGGATAAACACCTCCGTTCTGTACATTGCCTTAGAAAAATGAACTCTGCTGCATTGTACATTATTTCCAAGGTAATGTACAGAACATTGGCGTTTATCCCTTACTTATTCTAAGCATGGTTAGAGAGAGAGACAAAGAAACCATGGTGTGTGCCATGGCCCATAGCTCATGAGAGGGAGAGATAAAGAGTGTAGGTATCTCACCACAGAAAGTCAGGAACATAAGAGGAAGAACAATTAATCGAATACCATTTTATAAGCATCTGAGTTGTTTGGATTAAAAATCTGAGCTGTTGACCAATAGTATTACTGTAAATTTAACCTCCAGATATCAGACCTACATGATGTAATCACAACAGAACCTCTGCTTCTCAGAGGTGTGACAATGGGGGTTGGCAAGATCAACACAGAATGCTGAATTCCTGAGAAGACAATAAAACCTGCATAGAGTGTTGCTAAGAGGAGTCACTTTGGGGGCTGGGCTGCCCTACATACAGACCATAAACTTATTCTGGTGACATGACCTTTAATTAGGAACCTGTGGCCAGAAAGAGGGGAATGAGTGCATCACACAACAGCCGCTGACTTCCTTTGGGTAGAGTGGCTAGACCTAATCTGGGGGACTAAGGGTCATCTCTGCTCAACTGATGGAGACCATAACTTCACAGAAGTCTTGCCATTTACAGCTGATCATATGGAGGAATAGTTCAGTCAATGTGTGTTGTGGTTTGTATGTACAATAAATTCATGGCCAGAACAATATCTATCGTCAACCATCCATCATCAAGAAGTAAGAACATATCCATGGTCTTTTAAGAACTCAGCAGTTCTAGAGAATGGACAGATTAATGTGCTTCCCAGACAGCTGGTCATTCAGAAACAAAGCTCTGGAACAACAGCCCAGGACATCAGCTCAGGCCAAATTGCCCAACATGGCATCTCTCCCATCCCTTGCCCAGGGCCCTGGATTCAGTTCGGAGGGGATAGTACGCAACTTGATCCTTGATAATGAACTCTGAGAGGCTCGCACTTCCTCTGGCAACAGGTGCAAAAACAGTTCATCCTGGCACTGGTTAACCATAGTTTACATTTTGTTTATTTAGAGGCTTAAAAGAAATAGAGCCCACACACTCAGAAGCTTCACCATGTACCTTTATTCACAAAAAATACATGTTTAGATCCTGCAAGAAACTTCGTCAGATCACTTCAACGTTGTTTGTTTGAATAAAGGTACGTGGTGGCGCTTACGAGTGTGAGGGCTCCATTTATTTTATACCAACCTTTTTCGGCCCTGCACCCCACTTAAGGATGTGCGTTTGATCAGTTTACTAGTGTATTTAGAGGCAACACCAGGATTAAACACATGTGGTAGTCATGGAGAAATAATGAATGGGAACATTGCAGGCAAATTATTTCAAAGAGCAGAGGATTTTTTGTTGTGTGGGAAGACAAGAGGTGTGGTACACACACTTGTGATGATGATGACCATCTCTATTTGACATACATAGCGTACTATCAAAAGAGTAATACACAGCACAGTCACTCCAGGCCAAGAGGTATGGTTTTACACACCATATATGCTACACACTAACATGAGAACTTTGTGCACATCTGATAAATCACACATTTCCCCTACAGTGCACTACTTTCGGCCAGAGCCCTATATGGTAACATTTCGGGACATAACCTTACTATACACAGCGACATTAGGCACAGAAAAACATAGAAAGAAGAGGTTCACACCCCACTTACGACATCAATGCAGCGGTTTCCCGAGCAACCATACCCGCTCTACCTGTGCTGCAAGCAAACAGTGCACACACCCCCTTGCTTTACAGGATTGATTGTTCGAGTTTAAAAGTAGGTGGCTCACTCCATAATATACGTTTTTTCCAATCTCAAGTAACTGATGAAATAAGGATCCATCACTTCTTGATTCTTGACATCGTCAGTAAGCCGGGGGATTGCCAGGGACCTCACGATACAATATTATCATGATACTTAGCTGCCGATACGATAGGTATAGCGATTCTATAGGTTTCGCGATTCTGTATGAATGCTATTCCATACTGTGATTTTATTGCGATTCGCTGTTCCAAACATATTGCTCACTATATGTCTGCTGCACATGGACAAGAAAGAGCCATGAGAAAACGAGTTTTGATCCGTCACGGAAATAAAAGTGCTGAAAACATATTGGCTCAAGATTTTAAAAGATGGAGAGCAAGCTAAAGCAAAAAACAATACTGCAGTTTTGGTGCAGGTACAGCTGACTAGCGCAAAAACAACAGTAATATAGTTAAAAATAATATTGCGATATTATTTTTGCGATATATATATACCGATATGCAACTATCAACTTTTCACCCCAAATCAGTACAGTTATATATATCGGTATTGTATTTACATGACATGGGTCATACACGTAATTCCAGTATGTGACTGATTTGGTCTCTAAAGAACCAAATCGCTGTCACATACTGGAATTAAAAGCGCAGGCCTAATTTTAGCTATACAGGGAGAACAAGTTGTTCCAACCTTGAATAGATTAACATATTGTATAGTAGTGTTTAGTATGAAAAGGCATAGCAGTATAATAAAGATATTATAACGGCGGGATACAATGTACCGGCTGAGAAGAGATTGCATCAAACCCTGCTGCCGTCATCACACACACACACACACACACACACACACACACACACACACACACACACACACACGTCACTGCAAATCAAGATGTTTTTAGAGCTCACCTTACAACCTCGCAGTTTTCCCTCAGCTGTTACTTAGAAACGTTAAGAATCCTCTTCTGGCGACAGTTCTACTTCCCGTGTTGTTTTGCAGTAGACGTTAGTATAGCCCAACTTACAAGCTTCAGTCTGCTATTGTACTGAGCAGAAATAAAGTACAACGCATTTGGTACAGTAACTATTCTTTCTGTTCTGAGACACTACTCAATAAATACTATTGTTGTGAGTGATGTTCTTTTAAGCTCCACCACGCTACAAGAATATACTCTGGCTCCGCCTTTCACCCAACTCTTAAAGACACAGCTTTCCATTTAGCGGCCTGCACACACAACACCTGCACAGTCGACTATTGATGAAGATATTATGTTTCACTTTACATGAATAATGTATATGCATACCTAAAATAATTTATGCGGCTATATGTGTTTTGCAGGCTTCACTAAGAATTATACATTTACAGATATTTTGTGTAATTAATAGTTGGTACACATTGATTAAAATTGTGTGATTGCTTTATTATTTTTTATTTATTTAACTATACAAGGCAGTTAAGAACAAATTCTTCTTTTCAATGACGGCCTAGGAAGAGTGGGTTGACTACCTTGCTCAGGGGCAGATTTTCACCTTGTCAGCTCAGGGATTTGATCTTGCAACCTTTCGGTTACTAGTCTAACACTCTAACCACTAGGCTACCTGCCACCCCTTTACTGTACAGTAGGCTACAGTGGCCTTCAAACTGAACTCTGAACCTCAAAGTCAGTTCCAATGCATTTTTTCATTGTTCCCCTCTAATCAGGGACTGAATTAGACATGGAACACCAGGTGTGTGTAATTAATTATCAGGTAGAACAGAAAACCAGCAGGCTCCGGACCTCATAGCATAAGAGTTGAAAATCCCTGGGCTACACTATCATCTGACATAACAAAAGTCAGTTTTATCTACAGTCCTTGAGTGTTGTACATTTTATTGTATGTTGCAGTATTTTAGGTTTTACAGATTATGCTGGGAGTAAGTGTTTAGAGTGCTTATCAATAACAAATAAATACAGCACAAATTGTGGCCTTTGGAGACCGTAGTCTTACACTTTTGTATTAGTTGGACTGGAGAGAGGGGAATACATATTGTATGGTAAGTTGGCTAAATTGCATTTTGCATTACAGCATGAAGATAAGGATAATTTTTGTTAGCAACTCAGGTAGGGATTAAATGAGCTGTTCTGTGCTCATGGCTTTGTGTGACGCCACACTGGCTGATCCCTGGCAGTCCCTGGGCAGACAGAGGTTGTTTGAGGACCCAGACTGAATCTTAACCTGTCTGAACACAACTGCATAGCACAGAGAATACAACACACACATACATCTGTCAGTCTTATTCTGGATGTACCATAGACTTTATCAACACTCTGTTTGTAGCTGTGCTTTATCGTTTCCAGCTAGACTCAGTGGAACAAAGACAAAATGAATATAAACGCTCACACACAAAGCTGAGGGGAGACAGAGAGAAGTAGAGAGGAGGAGTAGGTTTAGGTAATACGGATGTCTTCAGTGGAGATAAGGAGGTAGGCACAGGGTCGTTCCATGTCGATTTCAGCAAACCATTACACCCACCATTTCAGATTGTTCTGAAAGTGTTCTTGTAGTTGGAAACAGATAAGCATTCCGGAAACATTAGTTTGTTGAAATTTATTTTGATCTCTGAGAAATTAAGCTACTTGATTGCACCCAAGTGTATAGGATTCATATACTATTAAATAATTATAGTACCCAACATCCGATTTGGGCCAAACTTTTTCCTAACAATGAGTAAGACATGAGGAATCCGAAGAAGTGGTCAAAAGCCATCCACGGACCCCCCACACCCTATGCCAATCCCACCCCAACAAGTATATACAGTAGTATCAGTTCTTTATGTTTGACAAGTAGTATGGAAATGCGGCTCAGAGTATTGTTTCTTCATCCTATGTAATGTATTCTCAGTGAATTTGGTGATGGTTTTTGCCCCAGTTCAGAGAAATTAGTAATTGAAGTGGTTGAGTTTATGTCCCATCCTAGATCCTTATATTACCAGGTTTGACAACTAGATGGTGCTGTTCCTGCTATCCATACTACTTCTCAAACATAGAGAAGTGAAACTAAATACTAATTGTTGGGGTGGAATTTCCATGGGGTGTGTGTGTGTGTGGGTCGGGGGGGGGGGGGTGGGGGGGGGGGGGTCCGTGGGTGGCTTTTGACTATTTCTTTGGATCCCTCATGTCTAACTCATTATTAGCAAAAAGTTTGGTCCAAACCGGGTGTTAGGTACTATATTTATTCAATATTATATGAATCCTGCAATCAATTAGCTTAATTTCTCAGAGATTCAATTATATTTCAACAAACTAATGTTGCAAGAATGCTAATCTTATCTGTTTTGAACAACAGAAACAATTTCAGAACAATCTGAGATGGTGGGTGTTGAAATCCTCTTTGTTGTGCTTTTTGAGGTGGATCGACCCTCAGCAAACACACAGAGAAACACTCTTATCGCCGCAGTATATTATCCTGCATGGTAACTGAATGGAGTCCACGTCGTCTGACTGTTGCTCCTTATCTGATGCCTGTGGACATTTCTGTTTACCTGGGACCTGTTCTGTGTTTGTCAGAATATTGACTGGGCAGCTCAGATGATGAAACAACAGAAATGTCCTTTATAGACTTTACTCTGGTCATAATGTCCCATACCAGTCACTCAAGTCGGACACTATATCTCTCTGTCTGCTTGAATATCTGCTGGAACAACTCCGGCCATTATAAACTTTGTGTGTGTCCGTTCAACCTACACTATATAAACAAGGGTATGTGGACACCCCTTCAAATGAGTGGATTCGGCTATTTCAGCCACACCCGTTGCTGACAGGTGTATAAAATCGAGCACACAACCATGCAATCTCCATAGACAAACATTGGCAGTAGAATGGCCTTACTGAAGAGCTCAGTGACTTTCAACGTGGCACTTCATAGGATGCCACCTTTCCAACAAGTCAGTTCGTCAAATTTCTGCCTGCTAGAGCTGTCCTGGTCAACTGTAAGTGCTGTTATTGTGAAGTGGAAATGTCTAGGAGCAACAAAGGCTCAGCCGCGAAGTGACAAGCCACACAAGCTCACAGAATGGGCCTGCCGAGTGCTGAAGCGCGTAGCGCATAAATCGCCTGTACTCACTTGCAACACTCACTACCGAGTTCCAAACAGCCTCTGTCAGCAAAATAACTGTTTGTCGGGAGCTTCATGAAATGGGTTTCAATGGCCGACCAGCCGCACACAAGGCTAAGATCACCATGTGCAATGCCAAGCGTCAGCTGGAGTGGTGTAAAGCTCGCCGCCATTGGACTCTGGAGCAGTGGAAACGCGTTTTCTGGAGTGATGAATCACGCTTCACCATCGGACGAATCTGGGTTTGGCGGATGCCAGGAGAACCTGCCCAAGGCATAGTGCCAAATGTACATTTTGGTGGAGGAGAAAAAATGTTCTCGGGCTGTTTTTCATGGTTCGGAATAGGCCCCTTAGTTACAGTGAAGGGAAATCTTAATGCTACAGCATACAATGACATTCTAGACGATTCTGTGTTTCCAACTTTGTGGCAACAGTTTGGGGAATGCCCTTTCCTGTTTCAGCATGACAAAGCCCCCGTTCACAAAGCGAGGTCCATACAGAAATGGTTCATTGAGATCGGTGTGGAAGAACTTGACTGGCCTGCATAGAGCCCTGACCTCAACCCCATCAAACACCTTTGGGATGAATTGAAACGCGGACTGTGAGCCAGGCCTAATCGCCCAACATCAGTGCCCGACCCCACTAATGCTCTTGTGGCTGAATGGAATCAAGTCCCCGCAGCAATGTCTCAACATCTAGTTGAAAGCCTTCCCAGAAGAGTGGAGACCGTTATAGCAGCAAAGGAGGGACCAACTCCATATTAATGCCCATGATTTTGGAATGAGATGTTCAACGAGCAGATGTCCACATACTCACGTAGTGTAACTAGGCTAAACAAACCAGCTACAACCATGCATGTTAACCAAACGCAGTCATACAATGTCTACAAACAAGTGCATTGTTAACTAAATAGAGACAGAAACTGGAGGTGAGTGGAGGGAACAAAGTGTGCGTATTGCTTGACTTGGTAAATCTCCATAGCCAGCCTTGGCCCCCGGACTTAACAGGCTTATCATTAGATATTTACCCGTGGATGGACCAGGCTCTCTCTAATCCCCCTTTATAATTTCAAGGACATTTTTTAAATTCCTTTAGGCCAGTTGTTGCCAGCAGGAGAATGGTGGGGTTGTGAGATCAGATTACTGCATGGGTGTTTGTGGATATGAAGGTGAGCTTGAGAGCTGTGTGTTGCATATGATTTCTGTGTAACTGCAACTCAAGTCTGCACAGTAAATACATATTGCTTTGTTTACTTTGACAGCTTTTGTTGGCATTACCTATTTACAGTGATTTCATATGGAATATCCTTTAGGGGTTCTTCAAATTGAAACTGTGGGGGAACCCCCATAAGTTCTTTGAAGAACCCTTTTTGATGGATCATCCAATAACCTTTTGATGGACCCCCCCCCCCCCCCCCCCAATATTATTATTAATAATAGGCATAACAATAACACAATATTTTAGATGTCAGTGTTTTTTATGATTTTAGTGACAAAGCAGAATAAAAAAAATCAAAATATGAGGTAAACTCCCAGCAGAGCCCCAAGTCCAATGGGTATATCCTCTGTGTTGATGTTAATGTGTTGATGTTCTCCGTATCCATAGCCAGAATGATTTTGCAGTGCATGGTGATCAAACAGGTTTCCTGTTATATTCATCAGAGGTGTAAAGAGGGTGAAGTATTTGAATCCCAAAAATAGTAATTATACAGATGATTAACAAAACATGCACACGACAGTATTCATACCTTGGTTTTTGTGGTAAATGATAATGGAACAAAAAGTTTTGATAATGGTTTTCATACACATACCTTGTCCATAATGTAGAGGCCTATGGGATATTCATTGAAGAGGTAAGGGAGGAGGATGGTACATGTGATCTGCATAACATACCAACACCAATTCACATACCTTTGTATGCCTCTTCCTCTGTATACCTGCATACACAGACACAAAAAGTGAGCAGTTCAGTCATCTGCACCCAATCCAGCTGGCCTTCAGCATATTCTTATTGCATACATATTCTTACCTCTTTGTTGATTGATATCCATTGGATTGTGTCCATTTTCTGTTTTAGAAAGATGTGCACAAATATCAAAAGATAGATGGTATCACCAGAAAACAATATCAATTTAGATCATACAAAGGGACAAACCTTACATTTTTTTACCAGGTAAGTTGACTGAGAACATGTTCTCATTTACAGCAACGACCTGGGGAATAGTTAAAGGGGAGAGGAGGGGGATGAATGAGCCAATGTAAGCTGGGGATGATTAGGTGACCGTGATGGTTTGAGGGATAGCTTGGGAATTTAGCCAGGACACTGGGGTTTACACTCCTACTCTCACGATAAGTGCCATGGGATCTTTAATGACCTCAGAGAGTCAGGACACCTGTTTAACATCCCATCCGAAAGACGGCACCCTACAAAGGGCAGCGTCCCCAATCACTGCCCTGGGGTATTGGGATATTTTTTTTTAGACCAGAGGAAAGAGTGCCTCCTACTGGCCCTCCAACACCACCTGCTCTCCCATCCAAGGACTGACCAGGACCAACCTTGCTTAGCTTCAGAAGCAAGCTAGCAGTGGGATGCAGGGTGGTATGCTGCTGGCCATTAACTTGAGGAGATCTTTACATTTTTCATTTAAGTGCCTGCACCTGCTGTCCTTTCAAATTCAAATCCAAATGTTTCAGATGGTCAGTTAGGTTCCTGCAGGAACCCCCACCAACTAAGGAGGTTCCTCGATGAACCCCACCTTATATGGAGTTCTTGGAAGAACCTTTTGGGCACAATTTTCAGTGCCAAGAACCCTAAGGTTCTTCAAAGAACTTTGAGGATCTTAGAAGAACCCTTGTTGAACCCCTCATTTTTAGAGTGTAGTGAAGAAACATAGTACTGTGTAAGAGAATGAAATGAAAAAAGACTAGATTGGACAGATAAATTGAATGGATAGGATTAACTGGAGAACTTTGTGTGCTAAATATTACTCCATGCCTCCGCCCCTCTCCTTTCCCCTCCCATAACAAAGCAGCCCTCTTCACTTTGGTGCGTGCGTGATGTCACCACACAGGAAGTTCCTTATAAAGTCAGTCAGGCGGACAGGCAGGCAGCACAGAGAAGAGAGGGCTTGGGACAGTATATAAAATAAGTACTGACAAATCTACTGGCACTCAACAGGTCCTACACACAGACACAGCACTCCTCTGCCAGATACCTTTTCTACAAGATGAAAGACATGTCATATAGCATTTGATGGTTAGGTTAAATCCCCTGCCATATCCCCCCCAATAATGCCAGAACTCATAGCTTCCCACTTTCCTTTGAACCTGAGGAAATTTCCCAATATGGTTCACCCTTTCCAACACCAGGATATTCATGTGGAATGACGTTACATTCTCACAGCTGATTATAATAGCTTTCTCTCCAGCAGGAAGGGTGGGGTGTGTTAGATAGAAAAGAAGGAGGCAACATCATAGCTGGAAATGACTCATCCACTATCGAGGTCATCAGATTGATGACCTCTAGCTGTTGAGGTAATCCTGTTACGTATATGTATTTTCACTGTGAATTCAAAGTTTACTTGGAAATAAACAGCAGAAATGGTGCCATTGATTGGACACTGATATATAGATTGTAGTTCTTAGCGACTAACCAACATTTCTGGTATTTTTTGTTTTTTAAACAACTAATTGACCAACGTTGGTTCAATTTTTTAGAATTCCATTTCGCTCATTTTTTTCCTGTGAGCTCAATGCACACATTGCGCAGTTTCTCTAGAGAAAAATCAGTTCAAGCCAGAACTGTGTGATGTAGTAGGGAGTTGTAGTTTCTAACAGGCCAATATTCTACATAGTTTAGCAAATGACCATAGTCCATTGTGTGCCTACTTGTCTGGTCTGTGTATTTATTTTACGCCTGCTACGAGAAGAGACAGAAGAATGCTCAATTGAGAGGGATAGAGAGCAGTTGCTTTGCGAGGTATCTCTACCTGAAAATACATGATGTAAGTCAGGGATCATCAACTACATTCAGCCTCAGGCTGATTTTGTCTTAAACGGATGGTCAGGTGGCCGGAAAATAATTACAAATTATTTGTAGACTGAAAATTGACCGCAATAAATAATATGACAAAAACATAATCATTTAAAACCTTGTGTACATTTGTATATGATCACATACTGTATATCTCTCTATTATGCGTGGGAATACTTTGGAACAGATTTCCCCAAAATGTATTTTCCACTACAGCCCCGTTTCCTGTAGTCCACATGTCTTTTATGTCCAACAATTATTATTGTTTTTTGTTTAGCTCAGAAAACTGGGGGTCAAATTCAGCCCAAGGGCCACCAGTTGGGGAATCCTGGTCTAAGTTATTTATAGTTGGTATTCAGAAGTCATAAAAGTATACTTTACTTTGAAGAACTGCTAAAATAGTGATATAGGCAGCATTTAGGCAGCAGCTCTATAGTGATAATGTCATCAAATGAAACAAATGTAATATACACAACTGACATATTGTAGTAAAGTAATGTGAATAAATGATGGTTAATAAGTGATAAGCAGTAATGAGCAGTCACTACCATCATAAGACTTTTATTAATTGTTTTATTCTGTGTTATTACAGCGTTCAACCCACATAACCCACATAAATCGAAAAAGCACTAATCGCTCAGCACTAATAGGTTGGCATAAAATAAAAGTTTTGTTATTATGGCAAGCTGGAATCTCCATAAATGAGTAAGCCTACACATTGTCATGCCCATATAGCGTTTTTGTTATATTTCTCTTGCAAAGTATTTTCATGAATGTGGGTATATCAATGTTTCTCCCAACATGTCAGTAATAAATGGTGATGAGAAACTAGCATGTGTAGTGACAGTCTGAAGCACATTTCTGTGATCAGTCAGCCCAGTTAGGAGAGCAAGGCAAGGGCCCTGGCTGAGACTGACACATCTCCTCTCATGTATCTTGGCAGGACATTGGCTCCGTTCAGACCCACACAGACACTTCCAAGCCTCTGCCTTGAAAACTTAACAAATCACAATGCAAAAGCCAGTAATAGGCTGTCATCTCTCGCTAAAATGTAAATATTACCATACTACAACACTTTAATCCATTACCGCAAACCAGACTCCATGCTTCTGAATGCTCCAGCTATCTCAGATATTAATCGACTTCCTCTTTAGTATGAAGACTTCTGAGAAAAGGAGGGATTTCAGAGTACGCCACCATACACAGCAGGTACTTCTATTTTGGTAAGATGAAAAGTGGTAAGGGCGACTCATCCATTGCATCACTCTTCATCAGTGTTCTGTTGAAGTCTATGAGTGCTCCCAAAGCTTAATAGTAGTGGGTGGAGCGAGCATACACTCCTCGATCACAGGGTGTGTTTAGTCTCCGGAACACAATCTGAGGGAGTTACTGGAAAACACATCATACCATTACACTGTCACCAAGGGTAGAATTGTCAAATCGAATGAAATGTTATTTGTCATGTGTGCCGAATACAACAAGTGTAGACGTTATCGTGAAATGCTTACTTACAAGCCCTTTCCAGACAATGCAGTTAAAAGGTATGACAATTAACAAATAGATACAAATAAAATAGTAACACAATTTTGCAGAGTGCCGGGACCGAGTCAGTGTACGAGGTAGTTGGGGTGATTGATTGAGGTAATATGTACATGTAGGTTTGGTTAGGTGATTTCTTGAAGTACTATGTACATGTAGGTAGGCAGTGAAAAGCAGTCTTATGGCTTTGGGGTAGAAGCTGTTCAGGAGCCTTTTGGTCCCAGACTTGGCGTTCTTGTACCGTTTGCCGTGTGGTAGCAGAAAGAACAGACTGGGAATTGCGTGGCTGGAGTCTTTGAAAATTTTTAGGGCCTTCCACTAACACCACCTGTCATAGAGGTCCTGGATAGCAGGGAGCTCGGCCCCAGTGATGTACTGGACCATACGCACTACCCTCTATAGTGCATTGCGGTCGGATGCCGAGCAGTTGCCGTAACAAACGGTGATGTAGCCAGTCAAGATCCTCTCAATAGTGCAGCTGTAGAACTTTTTGACAATCTGCCCATTTCAAATCTTTTCAGTATCCTGAGAGGGAAGAGGCGTTGTCGTGCCCTCTTCACGTCTGTGTTGGTGTGTTTGGACCATGATGGGTCCTTAGTGATGTGAACACAGAGGAACTTGAAGCTCTCGACCATTTCCACTACAGCCCCGTTGATGTGAATGGGGGCATGCTCGGACCTCCATTTCCTGTAGTCCACAACCAGCTCCTTTTGTCTTGTTGACGTTGAGGGAGAGGTTGTTGTCCTGGCACCACACTGCAGGGCTCTGACATCCTCCCTGTGGGCTGTCTCATCGTTGTTAGTGATCCGTCGTGTTGTCAGCAAGCTTAATGATGATGTTGGAGTTGTATGCGGCCACGGAGTCGTGGGTGAACAGGGAGTACAGGATGGGGGGCCCCCGTGTTGAGGGTCAGTGTGGCGGATGTGTTGTTGCCTACCCTCACCAGCTGGGGGCGGCCAGTCAGAAAGTCCAGTATCCAATTGCAGATTGAGGTATTTAAACCCAGGGTCCTTAGCTTAGTGATGAGCTTGGAGGGCACTATGGTGTTGAATGCTGAGCTGTAGTCAATGAATAGCATTGTCACGTAGGTGTTCCTTTTGTCCAGGTGGGAAAGGGCAGTGTGGAGTGCAATAGAGATTGCATCATCTGTAGATCTGTTGGGGCAGTATGTGAATTGGAGTGGGTCCAGGATGTCTGGGATGATGGTGTTGATGTGACCAGCCTTTCATAGCAGTTCATGGCTACAGATGTGAGTGCTACAGGGCGATAGTCATTTAGACAGGTGTTCTTGGGACCATTGTGGTCTGCTTGAAACATGTGGGTATTACAGACTGGGTCAGGGAGGTTGAACATTTTTGTGAAGACACTTGCTAGCTGGTCAGCACATGCTCTGAGTATGTGTCCGGGTAATCCATTTGGCCCTGCGGCCTTGTGAATGTTAACCTGTTTAAAGGTCTTACTCACATCGGCTACGGAGAGCGTGATCACACAGTGGTCCGGATCAGCTGGTGCTCTCATACATGGTTCAGTGTTGATTGCCTCGAAGCGAGGATAGAAGACATTTAGCAAGTCTGGTAGGCTTGCATCACTGGGCAGCTCACGGCTGGGTTTCCCTTTGTAATCCATTATAGTTTGCAAGCCCTGCCACATCCGACGAGTGTCAAAGCCGGTGTAGTAGGATTCAATCTTAGTCCTGTATTGACGTTTTGCCTGTTTGATGGTTCATCGGAGGGCGTATAAAGATTTTTTATAAGCTTCAGGATATGTGTTCTGCTTCTTGAAAGGGACATTTCTAGCCTTTCGCTCAGTGCAGATGTTGCCTGTAATCCATGGCTTCTTGTTAGTATTTGTATGTACGGTCACTGTGGGGACTATGTCGTTGATGCACTTATTAATGAAGCCGGTGACTGACGTGGTAAACTCCTCAATGCCATTGGATGAATCCCGGTATATATTCCAATCTGTGCTAGCGAAACAATTCTGTAGCTTAGCATCCGCTTCATCGGACAACTTCCATATTGAGCGCATCACTCGTACTTCTTGTTTGAGATTTTGCTTGTAAGCAGGAATTAAGAGGATGGAGTTATGGTCAGAGGGCGAGGGAGAGTACAGAACAACTGTCCCCAAAATGAGTCGTTTCTTTTTGAGAAATTCATTAAATTACAGTGCTACTCTATGCTGTCTCCCAACTGTGTGTGTGTTATAATGTGCTTTCACAGTAGGGGGTATGATAACATGTGGGCTCCAACACACCCACAGGCACACCTCCAAAGACAATACTGTCCTTTCATTTACGATTTATACAAAGGAGTGTCCATCATTCTACTGTATAAGCCACCTGTCTGCACTATACTATTGGAATAGTTGGTGTTGGAGAGATGATGACCAGGGTGGAGCGTGTTCCCTGTCACCTCGCCTGTGCTCTTCCTACCAGATTCACACAGCCCAGTGTGTCTGATGTTATTACTGAAATGTTTCTTCTGGGGAGAAGCTGTAAGACGGACAGCTGTGGTCTAATCCAGTATGTCCTGCTGGACAGACCCTCTGGTTCATAGCCAACTGAGCTCACAAAACCAAAGGAATTCAGTAAGACTTGCTGACACAGATGAAAGTATATCCCTAACAGGCCTTGTTTCCGGAGCAGTTTGACCTAACAGGCCTTGTTTCCGGAGCAGTTTGACCTAACAGGCCTGGTTTCCGGAGCAGTTTGACCTAACAGGCCTTGTTTCCGGAGCAGTTTGACCTAACAGGCCTTGTTTCCGGAGCAGTTTGACCTAACAGGCCTGGTTTCCGGAGCAGTTTGACCTAACAGGCCTGGTTTCCGGAGCAGTTTGACCTAACGGGCCTGGTTTCCGGAGCAGTTTGACCTAACAGGCCTGGTTTCCGGAGCAGTTTGACCTAACGGGCCTGGTTTCCGGAGCAGTTTGACCTAACGGGCCTGGTTTCCGGAGCAGTTTGACCTAACGGGCCTGGTTTCCGGAGCAGTTTGACCTAACGGGCCTGGTTTCCAGAGCAGTTTGACCTAACAGGCCTTGTTTCCGGAGCAGTTTGACCTAACAGGCCTTGTTTCCGGAGCAGTTTGACCTAACAGGCCTTGTTTCCGGAGCAGTTTGACCTAACAGGCCTGGTTTCCGGAGCAGTTTGACCTAACAGGCCTGGTTTCCGGAGCAGTTTGACCTAACAGGCCTGGTTTCCGGAGCAGTTTGACCTAACAGGCCTGGTTTCCGGAGCAGTTTGACCTAACAGGCCTGGTTTCCGGAGCAGTTTGACCTAACAGGCCTGGTTTCCGGAGCAGTTTGACCTAACAGGCCTGGTTTCCGGAGCAGTTTGACCTAACAGGCCTCGTTTCCGGAGCAGTTTGACCTAACAGGCCTGGTTTCCGGAGCAGTTTGACCTAACAGGCCTGGTTTCCGGAGCAGTTTGACCTAACAGGCCTGGTTTCCGGAGCAGTTTGACCTAACAGGCCTGGTTTCCAGAGCAGTTTGACCTAACAGGCCTTGTTTCCGGAGCAGTTTGACCTAACAGGCCTGGTTTCCGGAGCAGTTTGACCTAACAGGCCTTGTTTCCGGAGCAGTTTGACCTAATAGCAACACGTGTATAATGTAGTAGGCCTATGTTGTAGCTAGTACATGTTATTCAGTTTGTTTTACAGGCTATCGAAGATGATCAAATATTCATCTAAACAGCATAAATAAATGCTATAGTATTGTTTGTCTATTACTCTAAAATCCCTCACTAACACTTTACTGTTTTAACACTGGAGCTGGTGTTGTAATGGTTAACCCAGAAGTTTCTGGAATGCATCCGATGAGTATCCCAGGGTTTCCTGTTTTTCCAATGGAAGTCTCCTAAAGATGAGGTCAAGGCTTTGCTAATGTAGAAATCTATTAATCTAAAGCAAAAGCTGATAGCTAGGGGAGTCAGCTCTCTTCTGGCTTCGTGATATATGCCCTCTCGGGGGAGATATAGCAAACACAGAACCACACAAGGACCCCCGCTCCCTGTGTCACTGATAAAGATTTCAGATGTTCTCTCCATTCAGGAGTTGGAGAGCACATACCTTCAAAGGGGCAGAGCTAATGGACTGAGGGATAGATCAATAACCTCAAGGTTAGAAAAGCAATGAGCTTGACATAACCTGTGTGGAGGGAAAAACACATGTTTCTAAAGAGGAGGAACACATCTAAAGCACACAGATTAGTTAGGATTAGTCAAATAAACAACGTGCGTTGGTGTGTGCTGATGACAGTGTCTGACTCATCCAGGGCAGAGTATGTGCATTGTCAGGACTGCTTTTGTTCCGGTCTCCACTGGAATTAGGCCCTCTTCTGAAGTCAGTGAGGCTACCTGATCTGATCCAGGGCTGCATCCACATTCATTCCTGACACTGGAGCTGCTTTGGCTCTGTGCTCACTGGACTTTTTAATGGGCAGGCCTACGGGCTCAGGAGCATGTTGTCTCTGCCCAACTCTAATTTTCCACCGCTGTACAGCGAGAGGGCTGTGTGAATGCATTCATTCAGGGGAAATAACGTGTCCCAGAGAAGGTTTGTGAGAGGATGCAAATGCACGGTCTCGTTCTGAGGGCATGGAGACCATGAGCCGAAGGGTCACATGCTGAAAGCCAATACACATGAATAACCAAACCACTGTCTGTGCCACAATAGCCTTTGTGGTCGGCCCTCATGCATTAATGCAAGTCACTCCCCTGGATCTAATGGCAATCATGGTGTTTCATTGAAAACACAATGCATCATGTATGGGCCAAGGAAAGAACCCTATACCACATTTCAAAGAGGTTCTCTCTAACAGTGAAACATTTCATAGTATTAATACCTCAGAATGGACAAGCCATGCAGAGAACAATTGCAGTTATCACCCATTCTCTCTGGATTGTTGTTGCAATGCAACTTCTTTTTGAATTATGTAACAAGAGAGTTGGATGAACAATACTGTACGTTTGTATGTGCTTCTTACCAAGACCCTACCATCAGTTGTTTTAGGAACTATTTTTTAGGAACTAAAGCAGGAAACAGATAGTCTTTTTAACATAGAACATGCTTTGTTCTGAACCTGCTTTGCCCTTCTTTTACAATGTGCAGGCCAATGTCAACGGTATATATATAGCACATTAAAAGTGGATTGGATTATACAGTATGCTGTCTGTGCAGGAGTGAAACAGACAGTGACACAGACGCAGCTGGCCTCGATCACCAAATGTAGGTGCCATGCTTTAAAGACAGTTTGAATTATGGGAGTGTGGCCCTGGCGGGCCTGTAAATTAAACAACTTTAGTTTATTCTAGCCTTCTTTCCGGCCTCCCGCAAACCAAGAGACATGCGCCTCCACACAGCCGTGGTCCCTGGCAGGAAGTAGACCAGCCGGGGGAGCTGAGCCGACCTGCCCTTGCCCTGCTCTGGGCCAAACACACTGGGCCTCTCCTCTGGTGCCTGGAGGTGTGGGCGTGTGGGAGGGTTCCACAGCTCACAAGGCACCACTCACTTACCCTAGAGCAAAATAACAGACATACTGTACACACCAACTGTACACTTACTGCAAAAATAAAAAACGCACACACAGACACACAACTCAGCAGAGATTCCTCGCTGAAATCTTTTGAAAAAATATCAAGGTACATTTTGCCAGAGGTGGGACCAAGTCATTGTTTTACAAGTCACAAGTAAGTCTCAAGTCTTAGCACTCAAGTCCCAAGTCAAGACCATCAAGTCCCAAGTCAAGACAGGCAAGTCCGAGTCAAGTCTCAAGTCAAGACCGTCAAGTATCAAGTCAAGTCTCAAGTCCTACATTTTGAGTTTCGAATCCTAAACAAGTCATAATGTGCTCTTCACCAAATGTAATACCATTTCATATTTTTAACAAGAGTAATAGTATATTACATTTACACAAATCATGAATGCTTTTAAAAATATCTATATATTCATTACTTTCCAAATAAACGTTATATTTCTATGGAAATACATGGGGAGCCATGAGAAAGACACCCCCCCCCCCCCCCCCCCAATAGTGACTATCGAGAATCGCTATGGGGCGCAATCGGGCGATGTAGGCCTGTACACAATCGCACAACCTTCACACACACACACACACACACACACACACACACACACACACACACACACACACACACACACACACACACACACACACACACGCTCTCTCTCTGTTTGGTTACAGTAGGCTAACGTATGTCAATGGTTTTAGGAACAGCAGTAACATCAGGCAGGATTTAGGCTACCAACTGCTCAGCCAGTTGTAGCTTAATCTTGGCTGCAATGATCATGTTCCTGACTGTATGGAGGCTCATTGATTTAACGTTACGTTAGCCTACATGATACACCAGGAAAGTAATAAAATATATTAGCCACGACTTACCGTTCTTGTGCAGCTTCAAATGTCGAACAAAGTTGGAAATTGTTGCGCCTCCGTCTGTCATTTTCTTCCCACATGTTTTGAAAGTTGCAATACGTTTTTTGTTGATACAGCGTCGTCTTTTATCCGAAAATAATAATTTTTGGTATCATCTTTCCAAGGGCTCCATCTGAATTCACCCGCCGACATTCCTCTGCACTGTCACTCACAACTTTTTCTCAGCTGGCACAATTTGATTGGCTGCTGTCCGATTCAAACTGTAATCCGTTAAATGAAGAGTTGATGCGCTGCACACAATAGCATCATAGCATCATTTTTAATATTTGGGCTTGGGGAGGGTATCAAGTCAGGTCGAGTCATAAGGCTCAAGTCCAAGTCAAGTCACGAGTCATTGATGTTAAAGTCAAAGTCGAGTTGCAAGTCATCATATTTGTGACTCGAGTCCACACCTCTGCATTTTGCAGAACTTGTGGTGGATGGACAATACATGCTCTTTGAAATAAAAAGCAGTCTAGTTCTCTCACTCTAAAGAGGTCCGCCAACGGGGTTACACACCCACTGATGTGTCCCTCTGACCTGGGATCACTGTAAATAGAGGATCATGTTGTGGTGGTTGAGACCAATCATGACATTAGTTCAGGCCTGTGTTAGAAACCTCTAATTTGGCTTTTACTATCTGTAATTGTGGTCACTGAGTCAGCTTTTTCAAGGACCAACAGTACAACATACAGTTGAAGTCGGACGTTTACATACACCTTAGTCAAATACATTTAAACTCAGTATTTCCACAATTCCTGACATTTATTCCTAGTAAAAATTCTCCGTCTTAGGTCAGTTAGGATCACCACTTTATTTTTATTTTTCAGAAGTTTACATACAGTCAATTAGTATTTGGTAGCATTGCCTTTAAATTGTTGAACTTGGCTCAAACGTTTCGGGTATCCCTCCACAAGCTTCCCACAATAAGTTGGGTGAATTTTGGTCCATTCCTCCTGACAGAGCTGGTGTAACTGAGTCAGGTTTGTAGGCCTCCTTGCTCACACACGCTTTTTCAGTTCTGCCCACACATTTTCTATAGGATTGAGGTCAGAGCTTTGTGATGGCCACTCCAATACCTTGACTTTGTTGTCCTTAAGCCATTTTGCCACAACTTTGGAAGTATGCTTGGGGTCATTGTCCATTTGGAAGACCCATTTGCGACGAAGCTTTAACTTCCTAACTGATGTCTTGAGATGTTGATTCAATATATCCACATAATTTTCATTCCATCTATTTTGTGAAGTGCACCAGTCCCTCCTGCAGCAAAGCACCCCCACAACATGATGCTGCCACCCACGTGCTTCACGGTTGGGATGGTGTTCTTCGGCTTGCAAGCCTCCACTTTTCCTCCAAACATAACGATGGTCATTATGGCCAAACAGTTCTATTTTTGTTTCATCAGACCAGAGGACATTTCAACAAAAAGTACGATCTTTGTCCCCATGTGCAGTTGCAAACCGTAGTCTGGCTTTTTTATGGCGGTTTTGGAGCAGTGGCTTCTTTCTTGCTGAGTGGCCTTTCAGGTTATGTCGATATAGGACTCATTTTACTGTGGATATAGATGCTTTTGTACCTGTTTCCTCCAGCATCTTCACAAGGTCCTTTGCTGTTGTTCTGGGATTGATTTGCACTTTCGCACCAAAGTACGTTCATCTCTAGGAGACAGAACGCGTCTCCTTCCTGAGCGGTATGATGGCTGCGTGGTCCCATGGTGTTAATACTTGCGTACTATTGTTTGTACAGATGAACGTGGTACCTTCAGGTGTTTGGAAATTGCTCCCAAGGATGAACCAGACTTGTGGAGGTCTACAAATTTTTTCTGAGGTCTTGGCTGATTTCTTTCGATTTTCCCATGATGTCAAGCAAAGAGGCACTTAGTTTGAAGGTAGGCCTTGAAATACATCCACAGGTACACCTCCAATTGACTCAAATTATGTTAATTAGCCTTTAAGAAGCATCTAAAGCCATCTAAAGCCACATAATTTTCTGAAATTGTCCAAGCTATTTAAAGGTACAGTCAACTTAGTGTATGTAAACTTCTGACCCACTGGAATTGTGATACAGTGAAATAATCTGTCTGTAAACAATTGTTGGAAAAATTACTTGTGTCATGCACAAAGTAGATGTCATAACCGACTTGCCAAAACTATAGTTTGTTAACAAGAAATGTGTGGAATGGTTGAAAAATGAGTTTTAATGACTCCAACCTAAGTGTATGTAAACTTCCGACTTCAACTGTACATAGAGCAAAATGTTGCATCCTTTTTTAAATCTTTAATTTGTCCCAAATACAGTGTGCCCTCCTTTACACTCTTGAAGAGAGTATTCCCATGACTTCAGAGAAAGTAGTGAGAACAGCCTTTGTTCTGATTTGGGTTATTTGAGGTTTTCAGGGAGATCAAACACAACACACTTCCGACAAAGTGCTGGCAGCCTCTCTTTGTGTTTCTGAGGTCTGCTCCCAAATCACTCCTACATCCTCATTATTTCTACCCTCTAATTAAGAAGCTGTGCTGCCATCTAACTACTGTACAAAATTACAATGATGTGTATGGAGACAGGCTTAGTTTAGTCCAAAAGTTAAAAGGTTTCAGACATGACTGTGGTGTGTGTGTGTGTGCTTGTGTGTGGTATGCTGATCATTCCCTCAAGCTCCACACTGTTGGTAAAACATATGTTTTATTCAACATAGACCTAGTTCACAGAAACAGAAGGTGTGATACTTCACCTCTGGAGTACTGAGGAAGACGATGGAATCATTTTGATGCACACATTCAATTGTTTAGAGCTTCAATGACATTGGTTGTATTGCAAAGAAAACGGTTTACTATTCCTTTTTAGCTTCTTATTGTATGTCAGGTACTTTAACCTGTTTTAATAAACATCTTTATTTTGCATTCAAGCCTGAGTTTTGTATGTGTTATTTGTGCGGGTCTCCAACTTTTCCAGGTACTATAACCTTACATGTTTCCAGTGTTGTGTAAATGAAACCGTCCAGCGAACAGTCCAACAGGATAACCTCAACTGTCGTGACACGATAAACCCATCCCTTCCTAAGTTCACTTCATGATACCACGTCCAGCTATCATCCTCATCCACACGCAATGCTGGCTAGGGAACCATGACTAGGGAGCCAGGTCCAGGGAGCCAGGTTCAGGGAACCATGACTAGGGAGCCAGGTCCAGGGAGCCAGGTCCAGGGAGCCAGGGCCAGGGAGCCAGGGCCAGGGAGCCAGGTCCAGGGAGCCAGGGCCAGGGAGCCAGGGCCAGGGAGCCAGGGCCAGGGAGCCAGGGCCAGGGAGCCAGGGCCAGGGAGCCAGGTCCAGGGAGCCAGGGAGCCAGGGAGCCAGGGCCAGGGAGCCAGGTCCAGGGAGCCAGGGCCAGGGAGCCAGGGCCAGGGAGCCAGGTCCAGGGAGCCAGGGCCAGGGAGCCAGGGCCAGGGAGCCAGGGCCAGGGAGCCAGGGCAAGACGAAGTCATGTTGACATACAGCTCCACCACAGAACAGTTTTTCCCACAGACACACTCATTGTGACTAACACCACCCTAAAGAGAGAGCGAGGGGAGGAGAAAGACAGACAGACAGACAGACAGACATGCAGGCCACCTCCAAATGTTTTCTTAGATTGTTTGTATAAGAGACAGGTAACCATCTGGAATAATGGTACTGTGCTGTCTGCATATGCCATAATGTTGTGTTTCATTGAAGAGAATATAACGATGTCAAGGATTATTTCACGGCTGTCTGACCATGACGGTGGAAGGGAGAGACAAAGATAGACTGTGGCTGGGTTAGAGTTGACTGGTCCTATCGAAATGACATAGAGGACTTATAAAACATAGTGGTTAGTGCAAAGAGAATGTTAAAAAATATTTCGGAAAAAACAGACATGTTCCATAAAACACAAACATACTGTTCAGTATACTGTAAAACCTGTTTTTTTCCCAGTTACTGTAATTTGCCTCCTTTTGAAATCTATATGCAAAATGTTCCCACCAGCGGGATATAATCAAGGTCATACTAATTACAGCTCTCATCCGAACTCGTTGGAAATGCAGTTGGAACACTGTGAAAACCAACCAACACATCGGTTGCCTATTTTTAGATTTAGAGGCAGAATACAAAGCTGTGTGTGGTTGGAAAGGTTGACAGGTTGACTTTACTCAATAGTGTCCTATTTCCTGCTTTATTCTAAATGTATTCCCATTAGCCTCATTACTAGAGGTGGGTAGGGAAGCCAAGAGGCACCAATCCCCTCTCCCAAATTCTGCTGTGTTGTAGTGGATTCATACCACACTCCACTCAGATAAGATTGAAGTCATTGAAAGCGCCCAGCGATTCCTCCCTATTCCAAAAGCTCCTTTAACGGCCATCTCTTCCTCCTCTCTCCCTCTATCAGGACAGGAAGAGCCTTGCCCGGAGCACCCAGCACTGATATGGGACAACAGCTCCACTTCCCTCTGCTTTCCCTTTTCCCAGCTCTGGGGCTGTGTCAACAGGAAGGAGACACAGCATCCTGCTACGTGTTAAGAGAGTAGTGTAAGAGGCAGAGGGATTCTACTGTACAAACAACGACAGCACAGGATGGGCAAAACCCCCGAGAGAGACAGAGCACTTTGTGGGAGCATGTCAGCATATTGTTAACAATATCTCTGTGAGAGAAAACAGGCCCTCAAAGAGACATGTCACTGGTGTAGTCATGTTTTCCTAGTCCAGAGCTAGTCCTGTCACCCTGAGAAACCAAGTATCACCGTGTTTCCCAACAGAGGGAGCTCAGGAGATACAGTAGGGATAGATAGGGATGAGACAGGATTCTCAGAGACGTGCTAACCAGAGCCTAACACCTCACAAACACACAGTCCAATAAATGGGGCACTCCCTCCCTGCTGCACGCTGGCTTTTGTGTTCTGGAATGTGGGCACAGGCACATGTCCTCACTCCTGTGTCATAGTCCTTATAAGACATGGGCAAACAGTACTATGTCATCCTCGTTCAGTGGTGTAGTATTGTACAGTAATATTAGCAAATAATGAATCAAAGCACGTTCAGTGTGTGGGGGCAGTTATATTATGTGCCAAGCAGGCGTTGATTTCTTCCCTGGTGACTCAGAGGGAAAAGAGAGAGAAAGAGGAAGAGGGAAAGAGAGAGAGAGCGAGAGAGAAGAAAGGATGGGGGGAGAGGAGACTAGTCACTGGGGTGACACAAGAAGAGTAGCCTCCCACACTGACCACAGAGTTCTGACTCATATTTTGGCTGCCTGGCACACAAGACGGGTAGGGGAAGTGGCCAGCCCAGAGACAAAGTTCTGCCAGAGGCCCTCCGTTTAAATCATCTCAACACAAACCCCAGCTCCCACTCTGAAACCAGCCATACTGTAATGCCAATCTCAAGATCAACATGGGGGAGACAGACAATTATCCTCATAATTCAATGTGACCGTGGAGAATACAGTCATGGATGTCACCCCCTATTTCATTTAGTTATGGGTGTGTAAGCTACCAGGCACCAATGAGTGGTTGTTACGTCCTGTGCTCAGCCATATATTTATTTTATAATTATACTGCACTTATGATTTGTTTTGCTAGGTTTGGACTATGGACTGTTGTTAATGATCTTGTCTATGCTTTAGACACTAAAATGAAATGTGCTGCTTTATTTGTAGACCTGTCAAAAGTTTTTGATACTGTTGATCATGCTATTTTATTGAATAAGTTGACCTAGATAGGCCTGAGCTCTGATGCCTCGATAGGCCAAATCTCAAATCAAATCAAATTTTATTTGTCACATACACGTGGTTAGCAGATGTTATTGAGAGTGTAGCGAAAATGCTTGTGTTTCTAGCTCCGACAGTGCAATAAAATCTAACAAGTAATATCTAACAATTTCACAACATATACCTCATACACACAAATCTAAGTAAAGGAATGGAATTAAGAATATATAAATATATGGATCAGCAATGTCAGAACGGCATAGACTAAGATAAGTAGAATAGTATAGAATACAGTATATACATATGAGATGAGTAATTGTCGCGTTCGTCGTATGAAGGAGACCAAGGCGCAGCGTGGTATGCGTACATTCTTCTTTATTAAAAGAATGAACACCGAACAAACTAACAAAATAACAAACAAACGTGAAGCTATACACTATAGTGCTGACAGGCAACTACACATAGACAAGATCCCACAACACAAACAAGGAAAATGGCTACCTAAATATGATCCCCAATCAGAGACAACGATAAACAGCTGTCTCCAATTGGGAACCATATCAGGCCAACATAAACATACAAAAACCCTAGATGACATACAAAACCCTAGACGACATACAAAAACCCTAGACATACAAAACGAGAGTACCCACCCTAGTCACACCCTGACCTAACCAAAATATAGTGAAAAACAGAGATATCTAAGGTCAGGGCGTGACAGTAATGCAAGATATCTAAACATTATTAAAGTGACTAGTGTTCCATTTATTAAATGGAAGTCCAAGACCCAGTTGCATAGGGCGGGGTTCAGACCCAGGGCCTCAAGTTTAATGATGAGCTTGGAGGGTACTATGGTGTTGAATGCTGAGCTGTCGTCAATGAGCAGCATTCTTACATAGGTTCCTCTTGTCCAGATGGGATAGGGCAGTGTGCAGTGTGATGGTGATTGCATCGTGTGGATCTATTGGGGTGGTAAGCAAATTGAAGTGGGTCTAGGGTGACAGGTAAGGTAAAGGTGATATGATCCTTGACTAGTCTCTAGTTGAATAGTCTTTAGCACGGGTACTTTCTGTTTGAGTTTCTGCCTATAGGAAGGGAGGAGCAAAATGGAGTCGTGGTCAGATTTGCCGAAAGGAGGGCGGAGAGGGGGGGCTTTTAGGCATCCCGGAAGTTGGAGTAGTAGTGATCGAGTGTTTTAGCAGTGCGAGTACTAGAGTCGATGTGTTGATAGAACTTCGGCAGCTTTTTCCTAAAATGTGCTTTGTTAAAATCCCCAACTACAATAAATGCAGCCTTAGGATATGTGGTTTCCAGTTTGCAAAAAGTCCACTTGAGGGGGGATATACACGGCCATGACTATAACCAAAGACAATTATCTTGGGAGATAATACAGTCTGCATTTGATTGTGAGGTATTCTAGGTTAGGTGAACAAAAGGACTTGAGTTCCTGTACGTTATCACAATTACACCATGAGTCGTTAATCATGTAACATACACCCCCTTCTTCTTCTTCCCGGAGAGATATTTATTCCTGACTGCGCGATGAACTGAGAACCCAACTGGCCGTACCAACTCAGACAGTATATCCCGAGAGTCATGTTTCCGTGAAACAGAGTGTGCTGCAATTCCTGATGTCTCTCTGGAAAGAAACCCTCGCCCTGAGCTCATCAACTCTATTATCCAGAGACTGAACATTAGCGAGTAATATACTCGGAAGAGGTGGGTGGTGTGCCCAAAGTCGGACTAGAAAACCACTACGAGTACCTCTCCTCCTCCGGCTTTGTTTTGGGTCGGCCTCTGGAATCAGTTCAATTGCCCTGGGGGGTGCGAACAAAGGAGCCGCCGCTCTGATATCCAGTAGTTCTTTCCGGCTGTATGTAATAACACAAAACATTTTCTGGGCTAATAATGTAAATAAAATAAAAATACTGCAAAGTTTCCTAAGAGCTAGAAGCGAGGCTGCCCTCTCTGTCGGAGACATTTTTCCTAATTACTCCTTTTTGTTTACAAGGCCCTACTTCATAAACTTCCATCTTATCTAACTTTGCTGTTGAAGTATAGACACCTGAGTTGCCTAACCTGTTCACAGGATTGGTTAACCCTTGAGGTTCCTAGGGTCTCCACCGAGCAAGGTAAATCTGCTTTTAGTTTTAATGCACCGTATTGCTGGAACAAAATTCTAAATATGTTTCATCTTGTTCTGGTGCCGTTCTGGCAATTTAAAGTATTGATTGGGGACTTATTTGTTGAGGAATGTAACTGTTTTCTGGGTGATTTGTGATGTTTTATTTGTGCTTCCCATGACTGTGAAGACATCAAAACTATACAATAACACATATGGAATCATGTAGTAACCAAAAAAAAGTGTTAAACAAATTTCATTTCTCTTTGCTTATTTGAGCTGTTCTTGCCATAATATGGACTTTTACCAAATAGGGCTATCTTCTGTATACCACCCCTACCTTGTCACAACACAACTGATTGGCTCAAATGCATTAAGGAGGAAAGAAATTCCATGAATTAATTTTTAACAAAGCACACCAGCTACTTTGAAGAATCTCAACTATAAAATATATCTTGATTTGTTTAACACTTTTTTGGTTACTACATGATTCCATATGTGTTATTTCATAGTTGTGATGTCTACAATGTAGAAAATAGTACAAATAAAGAAAAACCCTTGAATGAGTAGGTGTGTCCAAACTTTTGACTGGTACTATCAGGAATCAAGGTAAGACCCAAGTGCAGACTGTGTGAAGTAACAATGTTTATTGGAACCACAGGGGCAGGTAAACGACAGGTCAAGGCAGGCAGGGGTCGATAATCCAGAGCAGGAGCCAAGGTACAGGACGACAGGCAGGCTCAGGTCAGCCAGGGGTCGATAATCCAGAGCAGGGGCCAAGGTACAGGACGACAGGCAGGCTCAGGTCAGGCAGGGGTCGATAATCCAGAGCAGGGGCCAAGGTACAGGACGACAGGCAGGCTCAGGGTCAGAGACAGACAGTGGTCAGGTGGGCGGGTACAGGGTCAGGACAGGCAAAGGTAAAAAAAAACAATAGGAGGACGAGAAAAAGAGAGACTAGGGACAAACAGGAGCTGAGACAAAATGCTGGTAGGCTTGAACAAACAAGATGAACTGGTGACAGACAGGCAGAAAACACAGGTATAAATACACAGGGGATAATGGGGAAGATGGGCGACACCTGGAGAGGGGTGGAGACAAGCTCAAGGACAAGTGAAACAGATCAGGGTGTGATAGGTACGGTATATACAAGGCACATTTGTCACAGAGAGCTAGGTCTCAATGTCTTCCCTGTTAAAATAAAGGTTAAATTAATACAAATAAATCATATAAATGCCTACGTCAGAAGTGGTTGTTTGCATGGCCTCAGCATCTGGCACATTGTGTGCTAGCTTGTTATTGAAGTTCCCTCTGTTTCTACAGTCTGTCATATTCACATTACATAACAGGGCCATTCCCTGCTGAACAATGTCCAACACTGTCCAGTGTGCCATCCTCTCTCTTCGAAGAGAACGCCATATAAACTGCTGTACTTTTTTTTGACTTTGAGAATACTTATAAATGTAGGTGTGGATTCTCTGTCACCCACCAGAGAACAATAGTGCTAATTTTCCTTCTATTTCCTATAAAATCCCACTAACCTACAGTGAAACCAGATACTTAGACCTGCACTGTCTCTCAAACACACTTTCCTCAAAACACTAATGTTCTATGTATCTCCCCAATATCCATTCACACTCACAGAGAACAAAAGCTGTGTCCCTGGAGTGTACTATTCACGTTGTCCCAATTGTGCTTCTACCTTTGCACTGTCCCCTGAGTATCTAATTCTTATGTTGTTTCTCATCTGTTTTGGCCCATCTCTGTCCCCAGTGAATTTAATTCCCTCATTGTTGTTTCCTTTGTGTCCAAAGAGCGTATGATAGGATTCTGTGTTTGTTTCCGCCTTTAACTTCCGCTTTCTAGTTGTTTACCTCTCACTGTGTCCCCAGTGTATTTATAATCCCTCAGTGTCTTAGTACATCCTGTTACCTACCACACAGCAGGCCTGATAACCACTCAGTTCTCATATGGACAACCAGACAAGGCCTATTGATTATGCCCCAGGTTGAATGGCCAATGCCCAGTCTGTAGTCTCATCAAGACTAAATACACATGTGACACCAATAGGTTCCCTTCCCAGCACTGGGGAAGACTCCAGGCTATTTACTGATGGGACAAGATGAAATCCCCTCTGGCTACGGAAGGAACAGAGTGACACACGGACTAAGAACTCTGTTCATTGAATGCACATGCTAACTCTTACTCAGTTGCCCAGGGGGTAAGTCATGTTTGTCATTGGGTACCCCCTCATTTGACTAATTGCAGCTCTCGCTATGTGCCTCTGAGTCAACTACTGGCAGAAAATAATGAGTGTTTCGCTTAGATTTTTGTTTGTGATAGGCGAGGAGTAGGAGGTGGCATGTGTGCAGTGTGCCTCCCTGAGGTTTTCTCTTGGTGAATCTTTGTGCAGAGAAAAAAAAACTGTAGACCTTTTATAATCAATGTACCTGCGTAGGCATAACCCAACACCTAAACCAGCTGGGTACTCAAGCACTATTTGAGAAGGTCCGGTCACACACATTTTCTAGGTGGCAAAGGTCCGGATGGATAATGTAATTTATCAGTCTAGTAACAAACCCCCACCTTCCAACCCATGTGACCCCAAACTGTTTACACACCTTTTTTAGAGTGACTAAAAGGCTGAACATTACAGAATTGTGATGTATCCTTCCCCCTTGTATTTCAATGGTTTACAGGGCTTCAGAGAAACAATGGAGATGATCATTATGCCATCATGCTCCCAAAGGCCTGGGAATAGATAATCAGTATGCAGCCAACTCAACCAAACCTCTCCACAGCTCACCCCCTCCTCTTCGCTGGGCTGTGTGGGCCAGCCAATGAGCCATGGATGAGAACACAAAGCCTTGGGAGAATAATAACCCTGTGGCACATCCTGTATTTACAGAGTTCACAATTCTGGTAAACAGAGAAAACCTAAACAGTCATTATCCCAGAAACCCATTCCACCCACATGCTTGGTTGGTTCTAAGGAACAGGACTTGTGTTAGAGTCTACTAATTACTCTGGTCTTCTGTGATGACTTCAGATCTCAATGCATTTTGTGTGGTGGAAGGCAGTTGTGGTGGGTCTAGGGTTTCATCCACATACAAGCCCACACATTGTTTGTTTGACGTGTTGCCCTAGTGATAGAGTCACCCCTCAGTAGTGGAACTGAATAGATTAAGCAGGGGAAGAGTTGTTGTCAGTTTGTTCTGAGCATTATCTTTTAGATGTACATACCTCCCCTGATAACAACACTGAATAGGGCCTATCAAAAGCCAGACATGTGTTAGGGTGTTTGCGCTAGTTAGCATTATTTGTGTGCACTTGTGGAAGCTTTAGACATTCATACATTTGTCCCTTTGCAAGCATCCAATCGCAGGTCCACTTTCCTGGCTTTCCAAATATCTAGGTGGGTGTGTAGCTAGGCTACTAATCAGATTGAGAGCCAGAGTCCTGTATGCATCAACAGATTTGCAGCACCGGAGAATAGGAGCTGCAGCTCTTTGGGCCTGTCTAGCTCATTCCCTTTCAGCACTACCATTTCCCCCTGCTGTGTCTTGGGCAAACCCTTTCTAATAGATTAGATCAGTACATAATGTTCACTCAGTCTGAGAGCTGTGAGTATGGGATTGGTAACCTTACACTGCAAGGAGAAAGACTGGGTGTCTGTGTGCCATAGAGGCTCTCTTGTGACAGCGACTGAGGGGCCGGGGAGGGGCAGTGGCCCTGTTGTTTGTTCCTACATGACCTGACTCAATGGGCCCATCTCTGCTCTGTTAGCTATTTGATAGGCAGGATATATATATGGCCGTCTCCTGATTGTTTTATGGCCCCTTGGCACCAGCCTGTCTGACTCTCGCCAGGTAGGATCTGCACCTGTGGATTTAATAGGAGAGATATGACACAGACAACGATACAGACTGAGCTCTGGAGACAGCTACCAGCTTCACGCAGGTTGAGATTCTTCATGAGTAAGATCAAATACAGGTGCTGTGTAGAATGGCACTGGTTATTATCAGTTGTGGACCTGATATCGAAGTCACATTAGTGACAAAGTGGACATATGTCAGATTTATTACTGGGAAAAAGTCTGGAGTCAGAGGGACACAACCTAGAGGTCACAAAAAAAATACTATTTATTGAATTTATAACCCTGCGCCACAGTACTGGATTCCAGTCATCTCATGCCTATAAAAATAGGTCATTAATCAAATCAAGGTAACAAGGTCTTGTCTTTAATATGTGGCACAAATGCAAATTAGTTCAATAGGTGTGATTTCACACTCGGAGAAGGCACACGCTTGAGTCAGATCGACTTGGAGCAATTCCAAAGGCTTGTCATCTGTGACCGGTTGAACCAGACCTGTCAGATCTATTAGTGTCCTTTCTCCCTGCACAGAGGGTGGGGTTTACTCATGCCCTGTCTGTTTGAGACAACATAGGAGAGTCCCCTCTTCCATATCCTGTACAACAGAAGAAGAGTTCCTCACCTCAGGGGCTGGGCATTCAGATCTCTAAACCCATAAGATCATTCAATATATGTAGAGCATCCTTACAGCTGAAATCCAATGTACACAGCATGTCAAGTACCATGTTGTGGTGCCGTTAGATTTAGGCAGCGGAAGTGTGTGACTGCTTGGACAGGCATTCAACATCATGCTTCCTAACTCATTGTGCAATAGACTGCCTTCATATTTACCTCAGAGTGTGCTTGGGTCTGTGTGTCTGTGGGTTTGCATGCATGTGTACATGTGTACTAACATTGTACAGTCTGTCCATGCATGAGTGGATGTATTGTGTAATATTTACCTGGACACTTTCACCACCAGTTTGAGTTTTGTGGTTTTGTATGTAAAGTTATTTCTAAGGTTGAATAAATCAAGCACAGCCTCTCACTGAACTGAGCACGTGTTTGAAAAAAACGTCAAACAGGTAAGTCAGGATTTATGAAAGCAGTAAAATGTGTGGCTGCGAGGTTCACCAAGTGCTGTACAACACAAGACATACCCGCTGATAATAACCTTGGTCAACCCCTCCCCTCCATGCTCCCTATCTTTCCCTTTCCTTTATTTTGAACATACATACATACATATGTTTGTGTGCGCTGGGGTCGCCTGTGTATGTGTGTGTGCGCACTGGGGTCTCTGTGTGTGTGTGTATATGTGTGTGTGTGTGTGTGTGTGTATTTGAGTGTATGTGTGTGCATGTGTTTGTAAGTGTGCAGTGCTTGCCCCAGTGTTACCTCTCTGCACGTGTCATATGGTCAGGGTTTACAAACAGAGAGTCTTCCATTAGTGAAGACCGGGTCTATTCAGGCCTCCCTTCCTGAGGGTTGCATGTGGAAGTCTACATACAGGCAAAGGTCATCAGGTCACATTCTACCAGCCCGCTGGCATTCTGCCCCAGAGTTACTGTGTATGTGTGTGTCTGTGCGTGCTTCTGTGTGTTTGCATATGCATGCATATCTGCATTAAGGAGCCTTCCTGCAATGCTTCTTTACACTAACAGAATGCAGTTTGTGGCATGCTCAACACACAGGGAGACACACAGGCACACACACACCTTTTGTTTTTCTATCTTCATGGGGACCTAAAATGTATTCCCATTCAAAATCCTATTTTCCTTAACCCTAAACCTAACCCAACCTTAACCCTAACCTTAACTCTAACCCAACTTCTAACCCCCCCCCCATAAGCAGGCACCAGCAGTACTAATCTACAGTACAGTGTGTAGGGAAATTCTAGAATGGCAAGTTGAAACAAAAGTGCTGAGGGAAATTACCATGTGCTTGATCCTTCAGAGTCGATTTCAGGAAAGTGCTCTATAGTTGAATTGGAGTCTTTTTAAAGCTTTAACATTTAATTTGCATTGGTATAAGTAAATGCAGTTTTATAAGTGAGTCATAACTCTAGGTCAGTGTCTGTCAAATGATTGGGATGTCAGAAGCTCCTCTTGGTGTATTATAAGCTAGCCTCTGCTGTGTGATAGCATGTTTTGTTGTGACAGTCCAGTGAGAGGTGTAGCTAATCCCTGGCTGAAAGACGATCTGCTCAGTCTGGACAGCAGCAGCTAGGCAGGGTGGGCAGGTGGCCAGTGGCCCCGTAGAGGGAGACACAGCAGGTCTCTCTGTCTGTCCATGGTGGGTGGTGGGACAGGCGTGGGACTGAGAGAAGACAGAGTGTTTTTCTTCTTGATAGAACAAAGCAAGTTATATCATAGCACTACCAACCACCTGCACTGAGTATAAATGCCTTTAAAGGGCAACTCCACCACTTTTCAACTTAATTTTCATAATCTCCAGCACAATACCAGTGTCAACATATGTGAAAATGGCAAATTCCTACGTTTTGTAGAAACAAATTATAAAGTAAAAAAGTTCTACCCAATGACATCATCAAAAGTTAAAACATTTTTAAAAAACTGTGATTTTCAAACACTGAGATTTGCGGTGATGTGGGGAGCAACAAAATACCCTCCCTTGGGCTAGAAACTCATTGCAGATGTAAAAAATCACAGCTTTTTCAATCCTACCCTGTGATTTTGGTGAAGCATTTTTTAGGACCTTTCTTCTAACCTTTTTAATCATAGATCATAGAAACACGCTGTTTTTACACATGTAGACACTGGTTTGGTGCTGGAGATGATGAATATGAGGTTGAAAAGTGGCAGAATTGCCCTTTAAGACTGACTGAGGCTCATAGCCACGGGAAGTAGGGGTGCTGAGGGTGCTGCAGCACCCCCTGAAAGATAAGAATAAACAAATCTGAATACAAAAATATATATGTGTGGGCCTTTAGTAGTCCTGTATTAGCGGACCAATATAGCCGTCTGTAGCGCGGGCAAAACATGTATATTTGCCCACCCGGAGAAATAAAATCGCAGCACCCCCACCTCCAAACATCTTCCAGTGGCTATGCTGAGGCTTTAACTATCTTTTGAGACACACAGTGGGGAGTGAGTTTGTGTTGTTATTATACTGTATACAGCAGTAACCAAGGGATTGGTTTGTTTACGGCAGAGAACTGAGGCCAGACTTGACTAGAACCCAAACAAGGCAGCGTCCCTGGGCTTCCTGGAGCTCCGTTCCCTGAAATTCCAAGACACTTGCCGGAAATCCGACATGAGGCAACAGGCAACCCCCCCCACTCCAAAAGGGGGGTGTAGAGCGTGAATGAGTCCACAGAGTGAGCAAGGCTATGGCTGCCAGACGAACTGAGTCAGCGCCGCATTCCAGTGGAGTCAACCATCCACTTTACCCCCACCACACACACACACACACACACACACACACACACACACACACACACACACACACACACACACACACACACACACACACACACACACACACACACACACACACACACACACACACACACACACACACACACACACACACCCCTCTCCAGCACACAGTCACACATACACCCACATGTTAACCATATAAACATACACTCCACACCTACACATACAGACTCAAGTAATAGCCTACGCACTAGTGATGGGGAAAATAATCGATACAGTTACATATCTGGATATAGTTTTGTACGAAGTATCGTATAGTTTTTACAGTATCGCAGTATTATTTTGGACGAAGTATCGTATAGTTTTTACAGTATCGCAGTATTATTTTGCATGAAGTATCGTATAGTTGTTACAGTATCGCAATATTATTTTGGACGAAGTATTGTATAGTTTTTACAGTATCGCAATATTATTTTTGCGCTAGTTAGCCGTACCTGTCACGTTCCTGACCTGTTGTCTGTTATTTTTTTATGTGTTTAGTTGGTCAGGGCGTGAGTTGGGGTGGGCATTCTATGTTTTGTGTTTCTATGTTTAGGTCGTTGGTAATTAGCCTTATATGGTTCTCAATCAGAGACAGGTGTTTTACGTTTCTCTGATTGGGAACCATATAAAGGTAGGGTGTTCACACTGTTTGTTTGTGGGTGGTTGTCTTCCGTGTCTGTATGTATGTTCGTACCACACGGGACTGTAGCGTTTTTTGTTTATAGTCTATTCCTGTTCGTGCGTTCTTCGTCTTATTTTGTAAGTTCTCTAGTTCAGGTCTGTCTTCGTTCGTTTTGTTATTTTGTAATTATTCCAAGTGTTGTTTCGTGTTCGTCTTCGTCGTTTAATAAATTCATTATGTTTTCTAAACCCACTGCATGTTGGTCTGATCCCTACTCCTCCTCTTCGGACGAAGAGGAGGAGAACAAGCGTTACAGAACCACCCACCAACGAAGGATCAAGCAGCGGGTTAACGGACAGCAGCAGGTGTACAAGGAGGAATGGACATGGGAGGAAATCCTAGACGGAGAAGGACCCTGGGCAGAACCAGAGGAGTGTCGCCGCCCCAAAGCGGAGCTGGAGGCAGCGAAAGCGGAGAGGCGGCGATATGAGGAGGCAGCACGGAAACAAGGCTGGAAGCCCGCAAGTCAAACCCAAAAATTTCTTGGGGGGGGGCTCTCGGGGAATATAGTTGGGTCAGTCAGGGGACTTGAGCCAACTCCTCCTGCTTTACATAAGGAGCCGGTGAGGGCGGATTTGGAGGTGAGTGACGCAGAGACAGTAAAGGAGTTAATGGAGAAATTGAAGGAGAAAGATATGAGGGATGTACTGGTTTGGTGCATGAGGCACGGCATCCGTCCGAATGAACGTATTGGTGAGTTAATGTCACTGGGAACAGCTCTCCATACTCGTCCTGAGGTGCGTGCTAGCCGTCTGGTGAAGACAGTGCCTACACCACGCACCAAGCCTCCTGTGCGTCTCCAGAGTCCTGTGCGTCCTGTTACTGCTCCCCGCACTAGCCCTGAGATACGTGTTCCCAGCCCAATACCACCAGTGCTGGCACCACGCACCAAGCCTCCTGTGCGTCTTCAGAGCCCTGGTTCTCCTCCATGCACTCTCCCTGTGGTGCGTGTCTCCAGCCTAGTACCACCAGTGCTGGCACCACGCACCAAGCCTCATGTGCGTCTCCAGAGCCATGTACGCACTGTTCCTTCTCCCCGTACTCGCCATGATGTGCGTGCCCTCAGCCCGGTACCACCAGTGCCGGTATCAGGCACCAGGCCTATAGTACGCCTTGAGAGTCCAGTGTGCCCTGTTGTTGTTCCCCGCACTAGCCTGAAGGTGCGTGTCCTTAGCCCGGTGCCTCCAGTTCCGGCACCACGCACCAGGCCTACAGTGCGTCTCAGCCGGCCAGAGTCTGCCGTCTGCCCAACGGCGCCTGAACTGCCCGTCTGCCCAACGGCGCCTGAACTGCCCGTCTGCCCAACGGCGCCTGAACTGCCCGTCTGCCCAACGGCGCATGAACTGCCCGTCTGCCCAACGGCGCCTGAACTGCCCGTCTGCCCAACGGTGCCTGAACTGCCCGTCTGCCCAACGCCGTCTGACCTGTCCGTCTGCAAAGCGCCACATGAACTGCCCGTCTGTACTGAGCCTTCAAAGCCGCCCGTCTGTACTGAGGCGGCAAAGCCGCCCGTCTGCCATGAGCCTTCAGAGCCGTCCGCCAGACAGGAGCCGCTAGAGCCTTCCGCCAGACAGGAGCCGCTAGAGTCTTCCGCCAGACAGGAGCAGCCAAAGCCTTTCGCCAGACAGGATCAGCCAGAGCCTTCCGCCAGACAGGATCAGCCAGAGCCTTCCGCCAGACAGGATCAGCCAGAGCCTTCCGCCAGACAGGATCAGCCAGAGCCTTCCGCCAGACAGGATCAGCCAGATCCGTCAGCCAGCCATGAGCAGCCAGATCCGTCAGCCAGCCATGAGCAGCCAGATCCGTCAGCCAGCCATGAGCAGCCAGATCCGTCAGCCAGCCATGAGCAGCCAGACCCGTCAGCCAGCCATGAGCAGCCAGATCCGTCAGCCAGCCATGAGCAGCCAGATCCGTCAGCCAGCCATGAGCAGCTAGATCCGTCAGCCAGCCAGGATCCGCAAGAGCCCGCCGGCCAGGATCCGCCAGAGCCCGCCGGCCAGGATCCGCCAGAGCCCGCCGGCCAGGATCCGCCAGAGCCCGCCGGCCAGGATCCGCCAGAGCCCGCCGGCCAGGATCCGCCAGAGTCGCCAGACAGTCATGAGCTGCCCTCCAGTCATGAGCTGCCCTCCAGTCATGAGCTGCCCTCCAGTCATGAGCTGCCCTCCAGTCATGAGCTGCCCTCCAGTCATGAGCTGCCACCCAGTCATGAGCTGCCACCCAGTCATGAGCTGCCACCCAGTCATGAGCTGCCACCCAGTCATGAGCTGCCACCCAGTCCGGAGCTGCCACCCAGTCATGAGCTGCCACCCAGTCCGGAGCTGCCACCCAGTCCGGAGCTGCCACCCAGGCCGGAGTTGCCAGTAGTCCGGAGCTGCCCCTCTGTCCTGAGCTGCCCCTCTGTCCTGAGCTGCCCCTCTGTCCTGAGCTGCCCCTCTGTCCTGAGCTACCTCTCTGTCCTGAGCTACCTCTCTGTCCTGAGCTACCTCTCTGTCCTGAGCTACCTCTCTGTCCTGAGCTACCTCTCTGTCCTGAGCTACCTCTATGTCCTGAGTTATCTAGGGGGGACCGGTGTGAAGGTTCCTAGACCAGGGTTGGGGGCGAGGATCGCCACTCGGAGGACGCTAAGGAGGGGGACAAAGACAATGGTGGAGTGGTGTCCTCGTCCTGCGCCGGAGCCGCCACCGCGGACAGATGCCCACCCAGACCCTCCCCTTGAGTTTTAGGGGTGCGCCCGGAGTTCGCACCTTGAGGGGGGGGTTCTGTCACGTTCCTGACCTGTTGTCTGTTATTTTTTTATGTGTTTAGTTGGTCAGGGCGTGAGTTGGGGTGGGCATTCTATGTTTTGTGTTTCTATGTTTAGGTCGTTGGTAATTAGCCTTATATGGTTCTCAATCAGAGACAGGTGTTTTACGTTTCTCTGATTGGGAACCATATAAAGGTAGGGTGTTCACACTGTTTGTTTGTGGGTGGTTGTCTTCCGTGTCTGTATGTATGTTCGTACCACACGGGACTGTAGCGTTTTTTGTTTATAGTCTATTCCTGTTCGTGCGTTCTTCGTCTTATTTTGTAAGTTCTCTAGTTCAGGTCTGTCTTCGTTCGTTTTGTAATTATTCCAAGTGTTGTTTCGTGTTCTTCTTCGTCGTTTAATAAATTCATTATGTTTTCTAAACCCACTGCATGTTGGTCTGATCCCTACTCCTCCTCTTCGGACGAAGAGGAGGAGAACAAGCGTTACAGTACCTGCACCAAAACTCCAGTATTTTTCCTTCATCGCTTATTTTCCATCTTCTTTTTAAATAGGGAGCCAATTTATTTCCAGCAATTTTATTTCCATGACTGATTAAAACTTGTTTTCTCATATCTCTCTCTTGTCCCTCTGCAGCAGACATATGGTGAGCAATATGTTTGGAACATAGAGTTGCAATAAAATCACAGTATTGATTTTGTAGAATTGTGAGAATCGTGAAAATCGCAATACATATCATATCGGCACAAAAGTATTGTGATAATATAGTATTGTGAAGTCCCTGGCAATTCCCAGGCCTACTACGCATGTCAACAATCAATTTTATGCCTGCCACACACTCCCACACGTCAACAATCAACTTTATTCTCACCATACACTCCACATTTACATCTGTAAAACACACAAACTATAACCTGCTTGTAAATCAAATACAATATTGCACATTTTCTCCCTTTACAAGCACCAGTCACTAACAACCACATAAAGTAAAAGCAAGCTCTTTCACACAAGCATAACATCTCTTTGTATTTTAATAGTCTCACACACACACAGACACGGGTCAATCTTCATATTTGTCTCATTGCTCATCATTGAAGGACCACAGTAATGTAGCCCTCACATAGGGCTGTGGCGGTTTAGCATCTCCCGGCTTCCACGTATAGCCTACAAGCAGACCTTTGGAACATCTACATTTTAAAAAGTCTAATAAATCCATGTAATATAGCCTACACCATCACAATCAATCCATTCTTTATTTTAGACAGGTCTAAAGAAACATGATATGACAAAAATGTTGTCTATTTCAGAAGCATAGGCTATTCTGAGTTGTCCTTTAAACAATGCTATTTTTGGGAAATTTGGCAAAGGGTAAGGTCTACAAAACTTTGTCCACTCTGTTCGCAACAGATTTTAGTTTTGGGAACTGTATTGAGGTCAAATGTTTCATCGATGAGAACATTTTCAGAATGTCGGACAAAATCTCTTGTTCCATCTTCTCCCACTGCCGGCCACTGAGCTTCCTTTCACTACCATATTTGGTAGTGAGTGGAAACGCCAAGCGGATGCTTCACATTTATACATCCGGTGAAATATCTTTCTCATTGTTCTATCTGTGGATATTCTGTGTTGAGCGGTTAACAAAGAAACAGGTACTCCTATATGCTTAATTTAGAGTTATTTATGTAACTTTACTCATAATACAAACATTGGGCTATTTGTTGAGATTTTTTACACATTCTAAGGCTTCATGATGCATCTAATGATGACTTAAAAAAGTAGCATGAAAGGTATGAGCTCTGCTTTGTTTTTTTGATGCAGGCTGTACACACTTCATCAGTCTCTCATTCACAATTTGACAAGCACTTGATAATGCTTCGAATTTCCAGGCTGCATCCCCTTTGTGTGGCCTTAACGCCCCTTACAAAAATCCATGCCTTTTGCGGACAGTGGCCGTTCTGCCCTTGGGCTGAATATAATAATTATAATTCCGTTCTCCCGGATGCATGCCGAAGCACCTCCCACTCACAGGGCTCTCAGTCACGTGATCGGGTCTTTCTCACAGGCTACAAGTAAAGACGGATACATCGGGGATGCAACTGCCTGCGTCCTTATCCAATTCTGAGGTGTATATTGAAGATATTGGAAGAACTGTCCACATCTACTTTTCATCAGCCAACAAGATGAGTAGGCCTAACAAACAGCAAAAGTACTAGCCTATGTCAACCTACTATCTCCCATAGTACAAAAGCTGACCTATTCTATTCAGTGCGAGAACTAAATATTCCAAAAATAGTCTGGAACAGTTGTGGGATGCGATAGATCCCAAATTAATACAACAACTAGCATAAACTGTTTTAAGCAATGAACCTGATGCTACAGATGAGAACATTTAGCTTAAAATGTTGATCAACTATTAGGCTATTTCTTCACATTATAAGCGCAGCAATGCGTACACGGCAGGAGGCTATAAGCATGAATGTTCCATTAGCAGGAAAACACCGTTCTCAAAAGTGACCACAAATGTGATTAGGTATGTAATGCTGTTATTATAAAGGTGCATTTTTATGGTGAAATGATCTCCCCACACTTGAAACTCACGCACTACATTTGCTTGCCGGTTAGGCTCTACACCAGTTGTAAAGTGGATTAGTGTGCTTCATTTTAACTTCTTATGGCTGGGGGCAGTATTGAGTAGCTTGGATGAATAAGGTGCCCAGAGGTGCCCAGAGTAAACTGCCTGCTCCCCAGTCCCAGTTGATAATATATGCATATTATTAGTATATTTGGATGGCAAACACTCTGAAGTTTCTAAAACTGTTTGAATGATGTCTGTGAGTATAACAGAACTCATATGGCAGGCAAAAACCTGAGAAAAAATCCAACCAGGAAGTGGGAAATCTGACGTTGGTCGATTTTCAACTCAGCCCCTATTGAAGATACAGTGGGATATTGGTCATGTTGCACTTCCTAAGGCTTCCACTAGATGTCAACCGTCTTTAGAAACTTGTTTGAGGCATCTACTGTAAAGGGGGGCAGAATGAGAGGGGATTGAGTCTGGCAAATTGCCAGGAGCAGGTCATGAGCATTCAGATGAGAGGTAGCTCCCGTTCCATTGGCTTTTTCTGAAGACAAAGGAATTCTCCGGTTGGAACATTATTGAAGATTTATGTTAAAAACATCCTCAAGATTGATTCTATACATCGTTTGAAATGTTTCTACGGACGGTAACGGAACTTTTTGACATTTCGTCTGCAACTGGTGAACGCGCTTCGTGAGTTTTGATTTGTTTACCAAATGCGCTAACAAAAGTAGCTATTTGGACATAAATGATGGACATTATCGAACAAATCAAACATTTATTGTGGAACTGGGATTCCTGGGAGTGCATTCTGATGAAGATCATCAAAGGTAAGTGAATATTTATAATGTTATTTCTGACTTCTGTTGACTGCACAATATGGCGGATATCTTTTTGTCTTGAGTGGGCTCTGAGCGCCGACCTCAGATTATTGCATGGTTTGCTTTTTCCGTAAAGATTTTTTTAAATCTGACACAGCGGTTGCATTAAGGAGAAGTGGATCTAAAATTCCATGTATAACACTTGTATCTTTGATCAACGTTTATTATGAGTATTTCTGGAAATTGATGTGTCTCTCTGCAAAATCACCGGATGTTTTTGGAACTACTGAACATAACGCGCCAATGTATACTGAGATTTTTTGATATAAATATGAACTTTACCAAACAAAACATACATGTATTGTGTAACATGAAGTCCAATGAGTGTCAACTGATGAAGATCATCAAAGGTTAGTGATTAATTTTATCTCTATTTTTGCTTTTTGTGACCCCTGTCTTTGGCTGGAAAAATGGCTGTGTTTTTCTGTGATTTGGCGGTGACCTAACATAATCGTTTGTGGGGCTTTTGCTGTAACGCCTTTTTGAAATCGGACACTGTGGTGGGATTAACAACAAGATTACCTTTAAAATGGTATAAGATACTTGTATGTTTGAGGAATTTTAATTATGAGATTTCTGTTGTTTGAATTTGGCGCCCTGCACTTTCACTGGCTGTTAAGAAAGAAATGATAAGAAATGATCTGGCCACTAGTTGTGATACAGACCTAATCTAAACATATAGGCCTATGGGCTAGGCTACATGAAGAGTGATACAGACCTAATCTAAACATATAGGCCTATGGGCTAGGCTACATGAAGAGTGATACAGACCTAATCTAAACATATAGGCCTATGGGCTAGGCTACATGAAGAGTGATACAGACCTAATCTAAACATATAGGCCTATGGGCTAGGCTACATGAAGAGTGATACAGACCTAATCTAAACATATAGGCCTATGGGCTAGGCTACATGAAGAGTGTGACTATGATTTGAAAAAGTCGCAATAAAAAGTGTGCTGTTTCTTGCCTTAAGATGGGCATCATTCACAAGTGATAGGCTAATATTTTCACTCATCACACTATTATTGATTTAATGTTGTCTTTACATATACTAAATCCCGTATGTGTGAAATTTGTGTTGATTTAGAGTGGACCATTATCATGCACCTGTCTCGAAACAGGGGAAGCGGGGAAAAAAATACGTCATCTATGCACTTAAATAGCAAATGGACGACGCTTTTCCGTGGTTCATTTTCATGCCAGCAAGGTAGGCTATACTCCTGTTGTAAAGCAATGTGCTTAATATTAGGAAAGTTGAGAAATAAATATAGTAGGCCTAGTCTATAAAATACTGATTGGATCCTGCTCTTTTTAGTAGAGGTCATCACTTTGTTTTCTCGCACAACTGCATAGCCTATAGAAATGTTGCGCAACATGAGCTCATGGGCTCTCATTAAGTGTTTGATTAGATTTTCAATTACATTTGCATTGATGTCAGAGTGATTAGAGGGACAATAGAATGCTGAGTACCAGGCAGTTAGCACGTTTGGTAGGCTACTAATGACCATCAGCAGAGTCAGAGATTAGAGAAAGCTAATTACCTGACTAAACAGTCACGTGGAATTTGACTGCTGTCATGACTCGTGACCGCTGGTGTGGCGGTAAGATGGTCACGTAACAGCCCTACCCTCACACACAGTACAGTATATCCCACCCAGTTGATTACTGGTCAGGTCTGGATGCTGCTGGCAGACCAACCACCACTCACCCACCTTATGTCTAATCCACTACAGACTTTTACCAGGAGTCCTGTATGGGGGTAAGCACATAGAGACAGGTAGTAATTAGGAAATATTGACTTTATCTGAACAAAGTGACTTGCCTGTATTCCAGGATGTGTGGATGGAATGACTCATTCAATATGGTGGTCCACACATTGCATATATCTTGAGAGGAGGTTAGCAAAGCCCTGCACCTGGCTACATGAAATAGATGTTTAGTTTTATGCTCTCATGAAATTAATTAATGTCCGGTTATACTGTATGTGGTCTAGCAACTGTATGAGTCAGACGGTACAGTCATGGATTTTGGAATGACACAATTTGCCAGTAATGGCCTGTAGCCATCTACTGTATATCTAAATATATTGAATCAATATTGAATCACTAAGCTTGTAATAAGTGACTCAAGCTGAGACAGGCTCCTGAACTGACCCTACTTCCCTCTTTCCCCCTTTGTCTATCATTATTTCCTTACCTTTCTTTTTTTATCCTTTCATTTCCTTCTCTCACTCTTTCTGTCCCTCCCCCTCTCTCTCGTTGGGGCAGGCGGTGGTCTGCTGTGCTGTGTGGAGGTGTATGATTAGTATATGCTTAGTCAGATACAGCTGTTTTGCAAGCTAAGGGAGGCCTTTGAACACCTTCCGTCTTATTTTAGCTTTATTCATGGTTGCATGTTTCGTCACAATATTGTTTTGAACATTTGTTTTGGACTGATGCACAACTGAGCATTCTACTCAAAGCACTGATGAAACAACTGCCCGAGTTACACCAGGAACGCACAATCCCTCCATCAGTGCTCAGACTGTCCACTATAGGCTGAGAGAGGCTGGACTGAGGGCTTGTAGGCCGGTCCTCACCAGACATCACCGGCAACAACGTCGCCTATGTGCACAAACCCACCGTCGCTGGACCAGACAGGACTGGCAAAAAGTGCTCTTCCCTGACGAGTCGCGGTTTTGTCTCACCAGGGGTGATGGTCGGATTTGCGTTTATCGTCGAAGGAATGAGCATTACACCGAGGCCTGTACTCTGGAGCGGGATGGATTTGGAGGTGAAGGGTCAGTCATGGTCTGGGGTGGTGTGTCACAGCATCATCGGACTGAGCTTGTTGTCATTGCAGGCAATCTCAACGCTGTGTGGTTTTTTTTTTTTTTTTTTTTTTTTTTTTTTTTTTTTGGGGTGCTGTGTGTTACAGGGAAGACATCCTCCTCCCTCATGTGGTACCCTTCCTGCAGGCTTATCCTAACATGACCCTTCAGCATGACAATGCCACCAGCCATACTGCTCGTTCTGTGCGTGATTTCCTGCAAGACAGGAATGTCAGTGTTCTGCCATGGCCAGCGAAGAGCCCGGATCTCAATCCCATTGAGCACGTCTGGGACCTGTTGGATCAGAAGGTGAGGGCTAGGGCCATTCCCCCGAGAAATGTCTGGGAACTTGCAGGTGCCTTGGTGGAAGAGTGGGGTAACATGCGAAAACCTGAGGAAAATCCATCCAGGAAGTGGGATTTTTTTGATGTGGGTAGTTTTCAATTGAATGCCTATAGAGTATCTAATGGGTTAGGACCCAGATTGCAGTTCCTATGGTTTCCACTAGATGTCAACAGTCTTTAGACATTGTATCATGCTTGTTTTCTGAAAAATGAAGAAGAATGAGACCTTTCTGTCAGTGGACTGTAGAATCATACAGTGCTGGTTTGCGCGCGTGACCGAGTGTGCACCCTTCGTTGTTTTTCCTGTCTATTGAATACGCTATTGTCCGGTTGAAATATTATCGATTATTTAGCCAATTGACAACCTGAGGATGAATTATAAACATCGTTTGACATGTTTAGACAAACTTTACCGGTACTATTAGGATGTATTCGTCTGCATGTTTTGACCTCCTTTGAACAAAACTGCATTTTTGGGATATAAAGAGGGACATTATCGAACAAAATAAACATTTATTGTGTAGCTGGGACTCTTGTGACTGCAACCAGATGAAGATCTTCAAAGGTAAGTGATTGATTGTATCGCTATTTCTGACTTTCGTGACTCCTCTACTTGGTTGGAAAATGTTTGTATGCTTTTGTAAGCGGGGTGCTGTCCTCAGATAATCGCATGGTATGCTTTCGCCGTAAAAGCCTTTTTGAAATCTGACAAAGCGGCTGGATTAACAAGAAGTTCATATTTAAGCCGATGTATAACACTTGCATTTTTATGAATGTTTATTATGACTATTTCTGTATTTTGAATTTGGCGCTGCAATTTCACCGGATGTTGTCGAGGTGGGTCGCTAGCGGAACGCCTGCGCCAGAAAGGTTATGTTTGATGAAAATAAACGCAGTTGAGAGTGAGAGGATGTTTCTTTTTTGCTGAGTTTATATTTTAGGGTTAAGGATAACAGACACAGCTGGTGAGAAACCAACTGAAAGTGGGTTTGACTTACAGCTGTTAGCTGTTATTTCCTGCAGTGACCTCCCCTGTGTCCCAATGCCACATGTTGTCAACACCTGAGACATTTTTTATGCATGACAATGGTGATGACTACTCATGTCACCTACTGTAAGTACTGCAATGTGGATTTTCCTGTAAGGTCACCTAAGTGACGTAAAAGCTCAGTGTCTAAAGAGCCCAACTGAGTCATATTTCTCTGTAAAACGGGACATACTTCAGTAAATACAGCCCTACAACATCTGTAGTTATTAAAGCTGATGCCTTTGTTCACAAACAATGTATATACTTTATCAAGGCCCACGCAAGTCTGTCAATATTATACAAACAGTCTGAGCAATGTCACAGAACAATAACATTACTCTGTCAAAAGTATTCATGGGTTGCAAGTTTCCTCACAATATTGTTTTGAACATTCATTTTAGGACTGATGACCAGCTGAGCATTGTACTCAATGGAGTCTCAATAGGTGCTGACAAAGATTTAGATTAAAGTGTATTACTGTGGCTTGGAAACATGATGACATTCCAAAAGGAGGCAAATAATTAGTAGGACAAGCTTTTGTCATTATTGTGATGTCGCCAGATTGACTGTAGATGCAGTATAACTTTAGCTAGCTAGCTAGATTGAGGGGAGCACTGACATTTTTAGCTAGCTAATGTTAGAATTGCTAGCTATTTCTGACAAACTTTACTAGCTCATGGCAACATTGCCATCTCTCTAGTAAACTTGACCACATTATAATGATGGCAAAATTGTTTTCTACTATGTTTTCTACTATGTATTTGTCTTCTTTAGCAATGTCATCATTTGCAATGTCATCATATTTCCAGACCCTTTCAGTGTAATTTTGATGAAACATTCATTAGCCCCCGTTCAGAAAGACTGAGCATCAAGCATCAGTCGGACATCAATACGCTGCGGCATCTGTAGAACGTTGATAACAATGGCAACGACGAGACGAAGTGATGGACGTGCAACCCATGAACATGCCCAAAAAATATATTGTGTCCTATTCTGCAGTATATTTCCACGTTTTTCTCCAAGCTTATTCTCTAATTCATTTATGGCCTAAAATATTTGCACAATTTTGCAAACTAAGATCATAAACAAAGTTTAAAAACTAGCATGTACTGTACAGTAGGAGGTACAGTGGGGCAAAAAAGTATTTAGTCAGCCACCAATTGTGCAAGTTCTCCCACTTAAAAAGATGAGCGAGGCCTGTTTCATCATAGGTACACTTCAACTATGACAGACAAAATGAGAAAAAAAAATCCAGAAAATCACATTGTAGGATTTTTTATGAATTTATTTGCAAATTATGGTGGAAAATAAGTATTTGGTCACCTACAAACAAGCAAGATTTCTGGCTCTCACAGACCTGTAACTTCTTCTTTAAGAGGCTCCTCTGTCCTCCACTCGTTACCTGTATTAATGGCACCTGTTTGAACTTGTTATCAGTATAAAAGACACCTGTCCACAACCTCAAACAGTCACACTCCAAACTTCACTATGGCCAAGACCAAAGAGCTGTGAAAGGACACCAGAAACAAAATTGTAGACCTGCACCAGGCTGGGAAGACTGAATCTGCAATAGGTAAGCAGCTTGGTTTGAAGAAATCAACTGTGGGAGCAATTATTAGGAAATGGAAGACATACAAGACCACTGATAATCTCCCTCGATCTGGGGCTCCACGCAAGATCTCACCCCGTGGGGTCAAAATGATCACAAGAACGGTGAGCAAAAATCCCAGAACCACACGGGGGGACCTAGTGAATGACCTGCAGAGAGCTGGGACCAAAGTAACAAAGCCTACCATCAGTAACACACTACGCCACCAGGGACTCAAATCCTGCAGTGCCAGACGTGTCACCCTGCTTAAGCCAGTACATGTCCAGGCCCGTCTGAAGTTTGCTAGAGAGCATTTGGATGATCCAGAAGAAGATTGGGAGAATGTCATATGGTCAGATGAAACCAAAATATAACTTTTTGGTAAAAACTCAACTCGTCGTGTTTGGAGGACAAAGAATGCTGAGTTGCATCCCAAGAACACCATACCTACTGTGAAGCATGGGGGTGGAAACATCATGCTTTGGGGCTGTTTTTCTGCAAAGGGACCAGGACGACTGATCCGTGTAAAGGAAAGAATGAATGGGGCCATGTATCGTGAGATTTTGAGTGAAAACCTCCTTCCATCAGCAAGGGCATTGGAGATGAAACGTGGCTGGGTCTTTCAGCATGACAATGATCCCAAACACACCGCCCGGGCAATGAAGGAGTGGCTTCGTAAGAAGCATTTCAAGGTCCTGGAGTGGCCTAGCCAGTCTCCAGATCTCAACCCCATAGAACATCTTTGGAGGGAGTTGAAAGTCTGTGTTGCCCAGCAACAGCCCCAAAACATTACTGCTCTAGAGGAGATCTGCATGGAGGAATGGGCCAAAATACCAGCAACAGTGTGTGAAAACCTTGTGAAGACTTACAGAAAACGTTTGACCTCTGTCATTGCCAACAAAGGGTATATAACAAAGTATTGAGATAAACTTTTGTTATTGACCAAATACTTATTTTCCACCATAATTTGCAAATAAATTCATTAAAAATCCTACAATGTGATTTTCTGGATTTTTTTTCCTCATTTTGTCTACACAGTTGAAGTGTACCTATGATGAAAATTACAGGCCTCTGTCATCTTTTTAAGTGGGAGAACTTGCACAATTGGTGGCTGACTAAATACTTTTTTGCCCCACTGTATAGGGGCAATACCACAGCATTCACAGCAATATCTACCATATCAGTCATTTTGGCAGCTGGAAGCTACATAATATACTAGGTTGTCCCACACCACCAATACAGTAAATCATGAAGTGGGTTTTAATCCCTCTGAAAGTTGATACTTTAAATCGAATGAAAAGAGCAGATCTCACCCTTTTCATCTCATCATCTTCCTGTTCCGCAAGATTATTTTCCTCCCATATTCTGTTCGCTTCTATCCCTATTCATTCTCTCTCTCTTTCTCTCTCTACCGCCCTTGGGCCAGCAGCACTACAAATAATTTAAATAGTGATACACTCTCAAGTGTTCCTAATGAGAGAGGCGAAGCTGCGTAAATATGCCTTTGTCTCCATTTCATCAGTGGGCCCTGGAAAACCTTGTCTGTTTGAATGGACAGGGAAATAAGATAGCTATAGTGATAGAGTAACAATGGTAATGATAGGAGTCAATGCAGTGAATGGCACTGCTTCTCTGTCCTGTAGCAAGGGATACTGTGACTGTGGATTCCGGAATGATGGTGTTCTATGTCAAAACGAACATCAAAATTGATGAGAGGCTGTTGTGTCAAAGGGGGCATCGCACATACATAATACAATCTACCCTATATTATACCCCATTTAGAAGACTAAAGTAGATTTATGGTCAAACAGAGCCTTGACATTTAACTAATCAGTAAGAGCTTAATAAAGCGTGTCTGTGTTGTTTCTAAATGATCACCTGGTGATTAAGAAATAATTGCAATGAACTATCTGCCTTATAATGAGTTGGAGGTGGGATGTATGAAGGAGGAAATGACTGTGCTTTGCGGTGCATTACGGGGCGGGCAGCATTAGGTGAACTACCCAGGAATAACTGGGAGTGTGGTTATGGTTCTGGCAGATCCCAACCTGCACTGGGGATGACAGAGACAGACACCCTGAGGGTCAGACTGTGTCAGTTGGGCTGTTTCTAAAAACAGACACCCCCTCCTCCTTTATTCTCCACAGCAGATGCTAAGTCCTGTCTGTCTTCAGAGGAAGGCAATTACTTGAGTCAGAGAGAAAGGCACTCCTCGCTCTAATAAACCAGCATCAAATCACCCACTGAGTGACAGACTGTCACTGACTCACGTGTGGATCGAGAACAGGAAAGGAGGACAGGAGAGAGGACGGAGGGAAGGAGGGAGAGAGGGAAAAGGGTGAAAGGTTTACAGAGAAAGAAAAAGGTTAATTATTGAGAGAGACACCATCTCTTATACTTTCAAAGCTGCTTTGACATTGAGAGGTCATACAGAACACTCTTCATCCCATTCTTGCCTCTTCCTTTACCTCTCTCTCTGCCTGTCAACCTGTATCCCTCTGCTCTGTCTCTCTCTCGCTCTGCCTGACTGTTAGTGTACCTCCCTGCCTCTTCACCATGGCTTCTCAGCCTCTTACGTAAGGCTGACCTGGTAAAATTCCACAGCTCACTCACTGACTCGCTCGCTCCCCGCTCCCCCATTTCCCTGTGGCGACAACAATTTGGTACTGTTCAGAACCAGCCGCCCACTTGTGGGATGTTTTTCCAGCTGTTCACAACAGGGCTACCTCAGTTTGGGGCTACTGGACTATGCATAGTCACTTCACCTCTACCTACATGTACAAATTACCTCAACTAACTAACATGTACCCCCGCACACTGACTCGGTACCGGTACCCCCTGTATATAGCCTCGTTATTGTTATTTTATTGTGTTACTTTTTATTATTTTTTACTTTAGTTTATTTGGTAAATATTTTCTTAACTCTCCTTGAACTGCACTGTTGGTTAAGGGCTTGTAAGTAAGCATTTCCCGGTAAGGTCTACACTTGTTGTATTCGGCGCATGTGACAAATACAATTGGATTTGATTTGATTTATATGAGGTCTGGATGGATGAGGAAGTTTCTAGGAGGGAAAAGGGAAGAGACAAAGACATGCCAATAATGATCACTGAGAATGACATCCATTTAACCATAGAGTAACTTCTGCTGTATAGTAGTTCTGCTCCTCTCTGACCTTCTCCACTTATGAGAAAGATCATTTTCATGTCAAAACAAAGTCGACAGCAAATGTAAATGTCCTCTCGAAAAACACATGTTCTGTTTGATGTAATGAAGAACAGGTGCAAACAGGTCTACTGTCCTGGGTGTTATTGTGCAAGGAGTCTGTTAGCGAGTGTGTTGCATCATGCAGGTCACAGGAATTAGCTAGCTACAGTAAAAGGAACACTAGTTTTGCTAATGTCCCCAAAGTTTGCACAGCTGCTGATAACATCAGCCAACATGCAGTATCAACAGTCAGGCATTCAACTCAATCAATCATTGCTCCCTCTGTGACCTCTCAACCCACTCACTCTTTCACTCTCTCCTTTCCACCATCTTTTACACTCTCTCCTTTCTTTCATCCTCACATATACTGTCATACATTCAAAACCCACTCATCCAGCTTTACACTTTGTCACATGCCTCTTCCCCAGGCATTCACTCTGTCACTGATATCTCTTTAGACACTCACACTTCCTTTCTTACCATTGCAGAGTGCATAGCTCCTCTCATGCTACAGCATCCTCTCCCAGCCTCTCATACCCACAAGGGTCAATAAACTCACTCACCCTCTTCTCTAGTGTGTTAGACTACAAGGTGAAGAAGCCACTGGCAGAGATGGAGTCACACACACATATCCCTGGTTTGTACTGCAAACCTTTTTGTGAATTAAGTGCCAAGGGCAACCTCTCCCTGACCTGCAACCTGCTGGTTAGACACTCTGTAGTGCAAACAGTATTGGTCCTAAGTCGTGGACATGATGCAACAACATCCGATAAAGTGGATTCTAAGGATTTGGTTCATTGGCATTCACTGTTGTTTACTCTTACTTTTCTCATTTGCTGGTTTGGTAAGTTATTACAACAGTCAACTCTGATATGGAGGTTACAGCTCAGCATCAGGTTAAAACATCAACCTGTCCCGGTATATTTCTAACTCTATGCCATAGTCTGTGCAAGGGTATGCATTCATGTGGAACTAACTTACAACTATAGTTAGCTTCATTCATTTACATATAACATATTCGTTTACTGCAGCTGTATGATATATGATAAATATACAAACTCCAAAACTCCAACACACACACACACACACACACACACACACACACACACACACACACACACACACACACACACACACACACACACACACACACACACACACACACACCCACATACTTTGAAGTCCGGAAGAACAGGTTGGACCACTGAAAAGGAGGCGGGCAGGACGCTACGATAAATTGTGTGCTTAACCCTTGGAGGCAAGCTAAAAGGCACAGTGCGTAAGCCTTAGAGGCAAGGAAGTCATTTTAAGCTGTTTTGTCAAGGACAGACTGGTCTATACTGATGGGCTGGTTTGATTTACTGTTGTTGATGTAGTCATTAATGTGAGCAGTGTGTTGTGAACTGCATGGTGTACTCTACAGCACAGCTGGGTTGGTGCTGCTTGGCCTCCCTGCTTTGGCACAGCAGGATCCCCACTTTCCCACACTTTCACTATGCAGTGTCAGGCACTGGAGCTGATCAAGACAGATGGCCTCATGTTCAGCAGCACATTTTAGTATTCCACTTCCTGGCTGGGCTGGGCCGGGCCGGCTGTCTTCTGCTCTGCCTGCTCTACTATGGCTGGTTAATAATTTGTCAGGTCCTGTGGGGTACGAGGCCAGCATGTCGACAACAGGCCCACTGTTCCTCTGGCCAACGATGGAGATTAGAGCGAGGCTGATCCAGCCAGTCTGCGGCCAGGGGGGAAGGTGGGGATGAGTGAAGGGGGTGGGCACTAAGCCTGTTTCTCTCTCAGCTCACAGAGGACTGAATGGAGCGGTCAGAGAGTTTTGCAACAGTCTCAGCCTTCGCAAAGCAGTGGTTCCATAGTTTCTGTAGGCCAGCTATGTAAACACTGCTTTGAACACACACACACACACACACACACACACACACACACACACACACACACACACACACACACACACACACACACACACACACACACACACACACACACACACACACACACACACACACACACACACACTAATCTTAACTGGTGTCTGCATAAAAAAATTAAATAATAATCCTCATCAAAATCATCAGTTTAAGCTAGAGATATATTTTTTGCATGGGCTGCATCTCAATCCACCACATCCTCTGATGTCGGCATTCCACATCAGCGGGGGAAAGTGGCAGAGCTACAGAGATGTTTGTCTGATCTGGACACATCCCGAGAATCGGTCTCCTCACGAAAACGTCTGTAGGGTCCGAACAGTTTGGGCTTCACACTTTTATGACCCCACCATCGAAAGGTGAGACTCTCATGAACAAGTACATGTCGGTTGTTTCACCCACAAGCCTCACAAGACTCGTCTGAAGATAGCCCGGTACCAGTTTAAAAAATGAATGGCAGTATATATGGAAGTACAAAAAAGTGACAAAAAAGGTTATAAATATACATGTATCTTATACATGTATCTCTCAGATACAGGACAGACACTTTTGATTTATTTTTGGATGATCTGTTCTGACATCTATGAATATGTTATTCAATGAGCTTTTATGGGCTAATAGCATTATGGCCAAATTCAATATTTAATCAAATAATGTTTTTTTTTATATACTTACAGGAGTCCTACATTTTTTATCAAATAGCTAAATGATCCTAATGACCTTCTTAAAACAATTCCATATGTTAGCTTATTAGAAACCCAGCCCTGGGCCCTTAGACATGTAAGTGAAAACACACAAAATCAATTACTGATTAGAGTGTACACATTCCTCTATGTTTATGTTCAATGCAAATGTAATCTCTGCTGCATTTGTAAAACATGTCTGCAATTAACCAATAGCTACAATCCTATTATGCAGGTCATAACGTTGACCAAAGGAAAACAACAGACTAATCAAACATGTTGTTTTCGTTTGCAGGACCATTATGTTTGTTCAGAACAACCAGTCTTGTACAGTGAGGAAAGACAACCATTGGTTCCCAGTAGGCAGGTACACTCACGTCTGTTATCAACTGTCCAAACAGCCTGCATGTGTACACACTACCCACACAGACAGAAACCCTGGAATCCCCTCAACCACCTCCACCACAGGAACTCAGATTCTCTCCCCACATCATGGCTCTGACCTCCACGAATAAGATAAATATCATACCTTTGTGAAAAAGAATGTCCACATCAAAACTTATTACAGGAAATCTCCCCATGTAAAGAGTTCTTAGTGTTTCTTGTGGTGTGTCAGTGTGTTATAAACCCACACCTGACACCTAGTGGTGAAACTGTATGCTGCATTCAAATATATAGATCTGTCTTTCTTCTGACAGAGTTGCATGCTTCCTTTCAAAAACAAGATGTTTATCTGAGTCTACTAACCGCACAACATCTTTCTGCAATACAGGAACAATGTGCACAGATGCACACACATAAAACTCACCTCAAATATATTGTATAGCATTTTCACTATAGTTCACTTTATATCACAAACTGATGTTAAAAACCGAATAGTATCATGCCGTAAAAAATGTAAACTTGGGTGGAAAGTAGACACACTGTACTAAAGTGAAACATCAAGTGTTTCATCACAAACATTGGTGTGTGTTTATCTGCTCACGTCAAGATCTCTGACAAGATAAAGGAAAGTCCACAGTACCTGATTTAACTAGTATCCAAACACACACCAACAATGTATGTATTGTCTGTCAGACATCATCTGTTACATAATTAAAGAGCTGTGAATAAGTGCACATAAGTATAGCCTTATTATATACAGTAAAGGGTGTAGTTATCACACTGATCATGATAGTTAGTAAAACAAATTCAAAGGATGGTGTTTTAAAGGGGCAATCAGCAGTTGAAAAAATAACAAAATCATCAACTCCGCCACTGTTTCAGTAAAAACTGAGGGATATGGCTGGATAAATGTAACCACTCTCAAAATCATAGACAGAGCTATGTTTGCAAGGACTGACCATCCATGATATCAAAATCATAGTTCTAACCATGTTTTGAAGCTATACAGTGTTTATTTACATTTACTTTGTTTACAAACATTGGAGTAAAACAAGCTTATATTTTGGGTTCTGAAGGGGGACGACAGTTCAAATAAGATCATGAGGCATTTATAAGTTATATTCTTCAAGAATCAATGGGTACATAACATGAATTCATAAATCAAAAGATTATTGTAGCAACTACAGATTGCCCCTTTAAGGTTAAAAGGTGTTTATTGTTTAATGCAAAATACCTGGAAGAAGCTGGAAATGTGATGTTCTGCCTAGATGAAAATGGACAAATAAAATGACATGCAAAGGTGAATGCAAAACATTTGTAAAAATAGTATCCAGGGCTTATTATAAATACAGTATGCAAAAATCATAGAGAAAGCAAATTCATCTATCACATTCAACTCCAACTTCAATTTAACCTTAAGACTATAATGGTAGAAGTAGATATATTATGCTAATATTGATTTTGGTAAATGTTGAACAGCTTTTGCTAACATAGTGGTATCGGCAGCAGAAAAGGACAGGAGAGAGACAAATAGATTCCATGGGGACTCAAACACACACAAGGCCACCAGTGAGGTTCTACTGTCTCATAAAAAACTATGCAAATCAGGTATGTGGTATTAAAGTGCTGATATCTTCTAACCCCCAACAACGCACTACACTGACGAGGCCTGATCAGCCAACCACAAGCAAATATCAATAAAATGCTCAGGAAGTGTGGTACAATAACCTGTCACCTGGTTATTGTCATATGTTGGTGTATTGTTTCAAACATCTTCATGTCCACCACTAATGTAAATGTAAATGCACCTCCGGCGTCATGTTGACAGCAACAGCACACCTATGGTGAGACCTCCCACTGGGCAAAAACTGGTTGAATCAACATTGTTTGCATGTCATTATTATTATTTCTTGAATACGATGATGTTGAATCAACATGGAAAAGTGATTGGAATTACAAAAAGTCAACAACGTCAAGACATTTTGTCTTTTTTTTACCCAACTTTTCAAATCAAATCAAATTTTATTAGTCACATGCGCCGAATACAACAGGTGTAGATTTTACAGTGAAATGCTTACTTACGAGCCCCTAACCAACAGTGAAGTTAAAAAAAATACGGATAAGAATAAGGGATAAAAGTAACAAGTAATTAAAGAGGAGCAGTAAAAAAATAACAGCATATACAGGGGGGGTACCGGTACAGAGTCAATGTGCGGCGGCACTGGTTAGTTGAGGTAGTATGTACATGTAGGTAGAGTTAATAAAGTGACTATGCATAGATGACGACAGAGAGTGGCAGTGGTGTGGAGAGGGGAGGGGGGGCAATGCAAATAGTCTGGGTAGCCATTTGACTAGATGTTCAAGAGTCTTATTGCTTGGGGGTAGAAGCTGTTTAGAAGCCTCTTGGACCTAGACTTGGCGCTCTGGTACCGCTTGCCGTGCAGTAGCAGAGAGAACAGTCTATGAGTAGGGTGGCTGGAGTCTTGGACAATTTTTAGGGCCTTCCTCTGACACCGCCTGGTATAGAGGTCCTGGATGGCAGGAAGCTTGGCCCCACTGGGCCGTTCGCACTACCCTCTGTAGTGCCTTGCGGTCAGAGGCCGAGCAGTTGCCATACCAGGCAGTGATGCAACTAGTCAGAATGGTCTCGATGGTGCAGCTGTAGAACCTTTTGAGGATCTGAGGACCCATGCCAAATCTTTTCAGTCTCCTGAGGGGGAATAGGTTTTGTCGTGCCCGCTTAACGACTGTCATGGTGTACTTGGACCATATTAGTTTGTTGGTGACGTGGACACCAAGGAACTTTAAGCTCTCAACCTGCTCCACTACAGCCCCGTCGATGAGAATGGGGGCGTGCTCGGTCCTCCTTCTCCTGTAGTCCACAATCATCTCCTTTGTCTTGATCACGTTGAGGGAGAGGTTGTTGTCCTGGCACCACATGGCCAGGTCCTTGACCTCCTCCCTATAGGCTGTCTCGTTGTTGTCGGTGATCAGGCCTACCACTGTTGTGTCATCAGCAAATTACGTTTTTAACCCAAATCCAATGACATTGTGAAATGTTTTGTTGATTTCACCTTAGTTGACAACTCAACCAAATGTAAATCCAAACTAGACGTTGAAATGACGTCTGTGCCCAGTGGGCCATAGCCTGCCCCCAGATATTCAGTTCACCACTCATCACAATACAGGAGACATAGGAGGTGCAGACAGACTGAGAGAACAGTTCTCCCCATCGACTTGCTGGGGTGTTAAGGTACCCATAATGGTGAGCCTCTCCATTACTCTGTAACTGGTTGGCAAATTACCTTTCTCTCACAGCATCAGTTTGTCTCTCTCTCTCTCTCTCTCTCTCTCTCTCTCTCTCTCTCTCTCTCTCTCTCTCTCTCTCTCTCTCTCTCTCTCTCTCTCTCTCTCTCTCTCTCTCTCTCTCTCTCTCTCTCTCTCTCTCTCTCTCTCTCTCTCTCTCTCTCTCATATGCCTACTTTACTCTCTGACGTTTGCCATGTCCTCTCAACATGTCTCTTCCTGCCCTCAGCAGCATGGTAGTGACATTGAGACTGCTGGTTCTATGCTGGCTGTTTGGAGCAGGGTGTAGTCAGAGCTCTCCATCATGGTTCCAGAACATCACTACAACTCTGTTCAACCCCTATGCTTATGTTCAATGTAAATGTAGACTGATGTCTACTTTGTTGCATCTGTAAAACATGTCTGCAATTAACCAATAGCTACAATCCTATTATGCAGGTCATAACGTTGACCAAAGGAAAACAACAGACTAATCAACCATGTTGTTTTCGTTTGCAGGACCATTATGTTTGTTCAGAACAACCAGTCTTGTACAGTGAGGAAAGACAACCATTGGTTCCCAGTAGGCAGGTACACTCACCTCTGTTATCAACTGTCCAAACAGCCTGCATGTGTACACACTACCCACACAGACAGAAACCCTGGAATCCCCTCAACCTCCACCTCCACCACAGGAACTCAGATTCTCTCCCCACATCATGGCTCTGACCCCCACGAATAAGATAAATATCATACCTTTGTGAAAAAGAATGTCCACATCAAAACTTATTACAGGAAATCTCCCCATGTAAAGAGTTCTTAGTGTTTCTTGTGGTGTGTCAGTGTGTTATAAACCCACACCTGACACCTAGTGGTGAAACTGTATGCTGTGTACACTGAGTGTACAAAACATTAAGAATACATGCTCTTTTCATGACATAGCCTGGTCAGGTGAATCCAGGTGAAAGCTATGATCCCTTATTGATGTCACTTGTTAAATCCACGTCAATCAGTGTAGATGAAGGGGAGGATACAGGTAAAAATATATATTTTTAAGCCTTGAGACAATTGAGACATGGATTGTGTGTGTGCCATTCAGAGGGTGAATGGGCAAGACAAAATACTAACTTTTAGGAAGGTGTTCTTGATGTTTTGTACACTCAGTGTATATAGATCTGTCTTGCATCTGACAAGGTAGGTGTGTGTGTGTGTGTGTGTGTGTGTGTGTGTGTGTGTGTGTGTGTGTGTGTGTGTGTGTGTGTGTGTGTGTGTGTGTGTGTGTGTGTGTGTGTGTGTGTGTGTGTGTGTGTGTGTGTCCTGGAACCTTATCCCAGGAAAGCTTTAGGAAGGCTGGAGGTGGATTCATGGTGTAGGCTACTAAAGAACCAAACAAAAAAATGTCCAGTGACAAACAAGATGTTTATCTGAGTCTACTGACCACGCAACATCTTGCTAAAATAAAGGATCGACATAAAACCTACCTCACAGGTGTGTACACATGCAAACAAGCAAAAACATGGATGAACAGAAATTGTATCTCCTTTTCGCTATAGTTCACTTTATATCACAAACTGATGTTAAAAAGGAAATAGTAGCATGCCGTAAAAAATGTAAACTTGGGTGGAAAGTAGACACACTGTACTAAAGTGAAACATCAAGTGTTTCATCACAAACATTGGTGTGTGTTTATCTGCTCACGTCAAGATCTCTGACAAGATAAAGGAAAGTCCACAGTACCTGATTTAACTAGTATCCAAACACACACCAACAATGTATGTATTGTCTGTCAGACATCATCTGTTACATAATTAAAGAGCTGTGAATAAGTGCACATAAGTATAGCCTTATTATATACAGTAAAGGGTGTAGTTATCACATTGATCATTACAGTGAGTAAAATGTTTCAAATGAGGGTGTTACAGGGGCAATCAGCAGTTGAAATAACAAAGTGTGTCCCTGCCACTGTTTCAGGAAAAAACTGAGGGATATGGCTGGATAAATGTAACCACTCGCAAAATCATAGACAGAGCTATGGATACAAGGACCGACCATCCATGATATCAAAATCATAGTTCTAACCATGTTTTGAAGCTATACAGTGTTTATTTACATTTACTTTGTTTACAAACATTGGAGTAAAACAAGCTTATATTTTGGGTTCTGAAGGGGGACGACAGTTCAAATAAGATCATGAGGCATTTATAAGTTATATTCTTCAAGAATCAATGGGTACATAACATGAATTCATAAATCAAAAGATTATTGTAGCAACTACAGATTACCCCTTTAAGTTTAAAAGGTGTTTATTGTTTCATGCAAAATACCTGGAGGAAGCTGGAAATGTGATGTTCTGCCTAGATGAAAATAGACAAATAAAATGACATGCAAAGGTGAATGCAAAACATTGGTAAAACTAGTATCCAGGGCTTAATAGAAATATGCCAAAGTCACAGAGAAAACAAACCCAACTATCACACTTCAACTCCAACTTCAACTTAACTTTAAGATTATAATGGTAGGAGTAGATATAGTATGCTAATATTGATTTTGGTAAATGTTGAACAGCTTGTGCTAACAGAGTGGTATCGGCAGCAGAAAAAGACAGGAGAGAGACGAATAGGCTTCTGTTGATTTGCGACCTGACACCTGATTCTCCTAAAAATTATATGTCTATGGATAACACTTTATACGGATAGTCCATCTGTAGATGCTCTACAGACTATTTACAGACTATCAGTAAAGTTTCTACTAACCTTAACTCTAACCCTAACCTTAACCCTTATCCTAACCCTAAACTTAACCCTTATCCTAACCCTAGCCCTAATCCTAACCTTAACCTTATTCTAAACCTAACCATAAATGTAAACTTAGCAAGCGGTTGCTTATCAACAGAGAGTTTGTTGATAGTAAACAGATACTTTGTTGATCAGTAGAGCATCTACATATGGAAAATCCGGACAATCCAAATAAAGTGTGACCGGTCTATGAAATGGAGATACCACAGGGACACATCAAACACACACAAAGCCACCTGTGAGGTTTTACTGTCTTATAAAAACGGTGCAAATCAGGCATTCTTCCTGTTTTTGTGGTGTATCAGTGTATTATAAACCCACACCTGACACCTAGTGGTGAAAGTGTATGCTGTGTTGTGCTAAAATATATACAGTAGATCTGTCTTTCATCTGAAAATGTGTGTGTGTGTGTGTGTGTGTGTGTGTGTGTGTGTGTGTGTGTGTGTGTGTGTGTGTGTGTGTGTGTGTGTGTGTGTGTGTGTGTCCTGGAACCTTATCACTGGAAAGTTTTAGGAAGGCTGTGGGTGGATTCATGGCTTAGCCTACCGAAGAACCAAACAAAAAAATGCCATTCACAAACAAGATGTTTATCTGAGTCTACTGCAACATCTTGCTAAAATACATCAACAATGTGCACAGCAGTGGAGGCTGCTGAGAGGAGGATGGCTCACAATAACGGCTGGAACGGAGCAACTGGAATGGAATAAAATGCATGGAAACCATGTGTTTGATACCATTCCACTAATTCCGCTCTAGCCAATTCCATGAACTCGTCCTCCCCAATTAAGATGCCACCAACCTCCTGTGGTGCATAGATGCACACACATAAAACCCACCTTACAGTAGTGTACACGTGCAAACAAGCAAAAATGTGTATAATGAACAGAAATATTAAACACTGTCTCTGTGTGAGAGCACTTTACATCATCAACTGAAGGTAAAGAGGCAAAATGTGGGTGGAAAGTAGACAACCTGTACTAAAGTGAAACATCAAGTTTCATCACAATGTGCCTACCTGCTCACGTCAAGATCTCAGACAAGATAGAGGAAAGACTACAGTGCCTGTTTTAACTAATATGCAAAAATCATAGAGAGAAAACAGAAACGCTCAGCTGTCACACTTCAACTGCAACTCAACCTTAAAGAAAAGGTTCACCCATTTTGAATGTTACATCATTCTGGTGCATCTCTGAGTGATGTTCTATCGATTCCCGCGGTCATTTCATGTTTCCATGTGTATCTGAGCTGTTTCATCATATGCGAAACTCGTCATACCGGCTGTATTTCTGCCTGCCTGAACGGCAATAGTTCAGATACACATGAAAACATGAAATGACCGCGGCAGCAGAAAAGGACAGGAGAGAGACAGATAGGCTTCTGTTGATTTGCTACCTGACATCTGATTTTCCTAAATATTATAGATCTATGAAATGGAGATACCAGAGGGACTCATCAAACACACACATGGTCACCAGGGAGGTTTTACTGTCTTATAAAATTGGTGCAAATCAGGTTTGTGGTATCTTCTAACCCCCAACAACGCACTACACTGACCAGGCCTGATCAGCCAACCACAAGCAAATATCACTAAAATGCTCTGGAAGTGTGGTACAATAACCTGTCACCTGGTGATTTTCATATGTTGGTGTCTCATTTCAAACATCTTCACATGCACCATCAATTTAAATGCAAATATACCTCCGGAGTCATGCTGACAGCAACTGCACACCTGTGATGAGACCTGTAGTCTGGCACAGGACAGCCTGACCCCAGGTATTCAGTTCACCACTCATCACAATACAGGAGACACAGGAGGTGCAGACAGACTGATAGAACAGTTCTCCCCATTGACTCGCTGGGCTGTGAAAGTACCCATACAGGTGAGCCTCTCCATCACTCTGTAACTGGTTGGCAAATTACTTTTCTCTCACAGCATCAGCTGCTGACTCTGTCTCTTCTTTCTCTCTCTCCCTCTCACCCTTCATTTATCTCTCAATGCATCTCTTTAAACTCTCATTTGTTGATGCCTTTTTTACTCTCTGATGTTTGCCATGTCCTCTCAACATGTCTCTTCCTGCCCTCAGCAGCATGGTAGTGCCATTGAGACTGCTGGTTCTATGCTGGCTGTTTGGAGCAGGGTGTAGTCAGAGCTCTCCACCATGGTTCCAGAACATCACTACAACTCTGTTCAACTCCTCGGGAGACATCCTCCTCGGGGGGCTCTTCCCCATCAATGATCTCACCAGCAACTTGAGCCAGAGAGTAGAGCCGGACAGCATTAGCTGTGACAGGTACAGTAACACAAGACCCACTTATAATGAATGATTAATGTACTTTTGTCTGAATATGACGTTTGTTCTATGTCTAGTGCCTTTATACTGTAATTGTATTTGCAGATTCCACATGTTTCATTCTAATTATTGCTTGCTTCTAATATGTTTGAATCATCTGATCATGGAGAGCACTATAACAGCCCCTCACTGTCCTGTGTTTGGAATGGCAGTATTAATACGTTTGGTTTGGGTATGGCCCTGGTGATGAAGTACACAGTGGATGAGATCAACGCCAACTCCACCCTACTCCCTGGCATCAGGCTGGGCTATGAGATCTTCGACACCTGCAAGCAGTCTGCCGTCATCGTGAAGCCCACCCTCTTCTTCCTCACAGAGGGCTCCAGCCGAGAGCTGGCCATCATGTGTAACTACACGGACTACGTAACCCGTGTGGTGGCTGTCATCGGCCCTTCCACCTCAGAGATGGTCTCAGTCATAGGAAAACTACTGGGATTCTTCCTCATGCCGCAGGTTTGTTTGGTCACATGTTGGAAAGTTGTCTTTCAATGCAAACAATAACATATTCAAAAAACAAGGTGATAAAAAAAATTGGAATACAGCTTTTGCCCCTCTACAACAATCCCTTAAATGTAATTTGGATTGAACTGTGTGCTGTGGTGAAACTAAGATGAACATATGAGATACAACTGCAATGAGTATAGACATAAGCGTTTGTTTTTAATCTACTGTTGTTTCATCTGTTTCATTACCATGTGCCCCCTGTAGATCAGCTACAGTGCCACCAGTGACAAGTTCAGTGACAAGAGTCTGTACCCATCGTTCCTGCGCACAGTGCCCAGTGACAAGAGGCAGGTGGAGGCCATGGTGCGTCTGATGAACAGGTTCCAGTGGAACTGGGTGGCTGTCGTGGGCAGTGAGGATGAGTATGGACGTCAGGGCCAGCGCCAGTTTTCTACCCTGGCAGCAGAGAGCTCCATCTGTGTGGCGTACGAGGGGTTAATCCCCATCTATAGCGACCCACAGCCTGTGGTCAGAGAGATGCTGGACCGCATCACAGAGAGCAAAGTGGGTGTGGTGGTGGTGTTTTCTCTCTCCCAGCCCGCCAGAGCCTTCTTCACTGAGGTCAGTAAGACAGCAAGTCACACAAGAGGTCTAGAGAATTTTACAAAGTTGTAAAAAGTTTCTCAGAAGCTTTTCAAAAGGCTTTATGCAGCCGTTGGTTTGACTGCTTTTAAGTACAGTAATGCTACTCATTTATAGCATCTACATTCAGATTAGAGGGATACACGAATACCAGTGGAGGCTGGTGGGAGGAGCTATAGGAGGACAGACTCATTGTAATGGCTGGAAAGGAATAAATGGAACAGAGTCAAATGTGGTTTCCAGATGTTTGTTGTGTTTGATACTGTTCCATTTATTGCATTCCAGCCATTGCAAAGAGCCGTCCTTCTATAGCTTCTTCCACCAGCCTCCTCTGAATAATACATTTGTCTGTAAGAACTGGGGCAACGTAAGATCCCAAAATGCTGTTTGTGATCAGGTGATCAGGAGGAATCTGACAGGGGTCTGGGTGGCCAGCGATGCGTGGGCCCTGAACAGTGACTTGTCAACTCTCCCAAACATCCACACTGTGGGCACTATCATTGCCTTCACAGTCCACAGCCAGACCCTGGGCCTGCTCACACCCTACACCAGGGAACTCTTCTCCAGGATCAGAGAGGAGAGGGCCAGGCAGCCCTCACCAGGTCCAGATACAGAGCCAACCCATAGTATGAACCCATGCCCAGACTGCTGGAACCTGTCCCTAGACAACATAAGTCTAGTGACAAAGCCCATACTGCAGAGGTCAGCTTTCAGGGTCTATGCTGCCATCTACAGTGTTGCACACGCACTGCACAACATGCTCAGGTGCAATGCTAAGAGCTGCCTGAGGGACGCTAAAAGCAAACTCTACCCCTGGCAGGTACATTCTCCCTCAGTATTTTTTTCTCCAAACAATGATTATGTGAAGCTGTGCAAGGTACTTTACACATGCAATTAACAAAGATAAATAACAAATTGATTGACACCCTGCAGCTTTTGGAGGTGCTCAAGGAGGTTAACTTCAGTCTAAATGGAAGTCATTTTGAGTTTGACAGTAATGGAAACCCAAACATTGGCTACAACATACTACAGTGGGTCTGGGGAAACAACAATCTGAGTTTCAAAGATGTCGGCACCTTCTATGAGAACCTGTCAATCAATAACACTCTCATCCAATGGCATACAGTATGTGCTAAGGTAATCTCCGCCCGCATCTCCTCATCAAACATTATGTTGCACTTTATCGGCTTCACATTTTCCCCTCTGGGACTAAACATTTCAATGTGCCAGCTACGCCCTGCAAGGTAGTTCTCTCTGACACCACCTCTGCTGCAGGCCCCTGAGTCTACCTGTTCCTCTGAGTGTGGCCCTGGCCAGGTGCGCAGAGTGAAAGGCTTCCATTCCTGCTGCTTTGACTGTATTGACTGTTTACCGGGCACCTTCCAGAATGGCAGAAGTGGGTGATTCACAGACTTCCATCAATCTATGCATTAAAACTCGATAACTCTTGAGATTATGTTTTGTAGATTTATTTGATATTTTTCTCTAGCAACATGGACATCAGCTTTACACTTTTCTCACATGCTGACAAACGCTGCGTTAAAAAAATGCTCAATACATCTACAAAACTGAAAGGTGTGAGTGGTGGCGTTATAAGACTGGCCTTAAGACTTTCTACTCTTATCAGGTTCTATCATTCTAACTACACGTCTCTGCTCCCTCTCTGACTCTAGTGGACATCCAGTGTACCCAGTGTCTAGAGGGCCAGTGGTCCCTGGTACGTAGCACCAACTGCACCGAGCCTACCTTTGACTTCCTGACCTGGGGCCAGCCTGAGTCCTTGGGGCTGCTGCTGGCCATGCTGGTGCTGCTGGCCTGTCAGGGGGCTGTGGGGGTCCTGTTCCTGCAGCACCGGGGTTCTCCGCTGGTGAGAGCCTCTGGGGGGCCCCTGGGTGGTGTGTCCCTACTCAGCATGATGGTAGGCTGTGCCTGCCTGCTGCTGTTCCTGGTCCAGCCAGGGGACATGGTGTGTCGTCTGCAGCTTCCCCTCAGCTCCATCTTCCACACGGTCACCCTGTCCACCATCCTAGCCTTCTCACTGCAGGTAAAGCCTAGACCTGTAGAACACCAGACAAACATGAATCATTGAGATATTATACATCTACACTATATGACCAAAAGTATGTGGACATCTGCTCGTCGAACATCTCATTCCAAAATCATGAGCATTAATACGGAATTGGCCCCCCTTTGCTTCTGTAACAGCCTCCACTCTTCTGGGAAGGCTTTCTACTAGATGTTGTAACATTGCTGCGGGGTCCTGCTTCTATTCAGCCACAAGAGCATTAGTGAGGTTGGGCACTGACATTGGGCAATTAGGCCTGGCTCGCTGTCACCGTTCCAATTCATCGCAAAGGTGTTTGATGGGGTTGAGGTCAGGGCTTTGTGCAGGCCAGTCAATTTCTCCCACACCGATCTGAACAAACCATTTCTGTATGGACCTCGCTTCGTGCACAGGGGCTTTGTCATGCTGAAACAGGAACGGGCCTTCCTCAAACTGTTGCCACAAAGTTGGAAGCACAGAATCATCTACAATGTCATTGTAGAATGTCATTTTTACTACACGGACCCCTGCTAATCAATCACGACTGGTCTGCCGACGTAACCGCACGAGGGGGCTACAACAGACTTTTTCCTTTGCGACGTCCCTTCTGCTAGCCTGCTAGCCCCGGCCCGCTAGCTGTCTGAATCGCCGTGTCACCAGCCCGTCCAGCTACTCATTGGACCCTGTGATCACTCGGCTACGCATGCCTCTCCCTAATGTCAATATGCCTTGTCCATTGCTGTTTTGGTTAGTGATTATTCTCTTATTTCACTGTAGAGCCTCCAGCCCTGCTCAATATGCCTCAGCTAACCCTCTTGTCCTACCTTCCACACATGCGGTGACCTCACCTGGTTTAATTGATGTCTCTAGAGACAATACCTCTCTCATCGTCACTCAATGCCTAGGTTTACCTCCACTGTATTCACATCCTACCATACCTTTGTCTGTACATTATGCACTATTCTACCGCGCCCAGAAACCTGCTCCTTATACTCTCTGTTCCGAACGTACTAGACGACCAGTTCTTATAGCCCTTAGCCGTACCCTTATCCTACTCCTCCTCTGCTCCTCTGGTGATGTAGTGGTTAATCCAGGCCCTGCAGTGCCTAGCTCCACTCCCATTCCCCAGGCGCTCTCATTTGTTGACTTCTGTAACTGTAAAAGCCTTGGTTTCATGCATGTTAACATTAGAAGCCTCCTCCCTATGTTTGTTTTATTCACTGCTTTAGCACACTCTGCCAACCCGGATGTCCTAGCCGTGTCTGAATCCTTGTTTAGGAAGGCCACCAAAAACCCTGAAATTTCCATCACTAACTATAAAATTTTCCGACAAGATAGAACTGCCAAAGGGGGCGGAGTTGCAATCTACTGCAGATATAGCCTACAGAGTTCTGTCTTACTATCCAGGTCTGTGCCCAAACAATTTGAGTTTCTACTTTAAAAATCCACCTTTCCAGAAACAAATCTCTCACCGTTACTGCTTGCTATAGACCACCTTCTGCCCCCAACTGTGCCCTGAACACCATATGTGAATTGATTGCCCCCCCATCTATCTTCAGAGCTTGTGCTGTTAGGTGACCTAAACTGGGACATGCATAACATCCCGGCCATCCTACAATCTAAGCTTGATGCCCTCAATCTCACACAAATTATCAATGAACCTACCAGGTACAACCCCAAATCTGTAAACACTGGCACCCTCATAGATATCATCCTAACCAACCTGCCCTCCAAATACACCTCTGCTGTCTTCAACCAGGATCTCAGCAATCACTGCCTCATTGCTTGCGTCTGTAATGGGTCTGCGACCAAACGACCACCCCTCATCACTGTCAAACACTCCCTAAAACACTTCAGTGAACAGGCCTTTCTAATCGACCTGGCCCGGGTATCCTGGAAGGATATTGACCTCATTCCGTCAGTAGACGATACCTGGTTACTCTTTAAAAGTGCTTTCCTCACAATCTTAAATAAGCATGCACCATACAAAAAACAGCACAAAAACATCCTGTGGCGTACGGCATTAGCATCGAATAGCCCCCGCGATCAACTTTTCAGGGAACTGAAAAGTCAGGAACCAATATATTCAGTCAGTTAGGAAAGCTAAGGTTATCTTTTTCAAACAGAAATTGTCATCCTGTAGCACCAACTCCAAACATTTTGGGACACTGTAAAGTCCATGTAGAATAAGAGCACCTCCTCCCAGCTTCCCACTGCACTGAGGATAGGAAACACAGTCACCACCGATGATAATCTGTGATTATCTACGATAATCTATAATTTCAATAAGCATTTTTCTACGGCTGGCGATGCTTTCCACCTGGCTACCCCTTCCCCGGCCAACATCTCAGCACCCCCTGCAGCAACTTGCCCAAGCTCCCCCCCCCCCCCCCCCCCCGCTTCTCCTTCACCCAAATCCAGACAGCAGATGTTCTGAAAGAGCTGCAAAATCTGAATCCCTACAAATCAGCTGGGCTAGACAATCTGGACTCTCTCTTTCTAGAATGATCCGCTGAAATTGTTGCAACCCCTATTACTAGCCTATTCAACCTCTCTTTCGTATCGTCTGAGATCCCCAAAGATTGGAGAGCTGCCGAAGGTCATCCCCGTCTTCAAAGGGGAGACACTCTAGACCCAAACTGCTACAGACCTATATCTATCCTACCCTGCCTTTCTAAGGTCTTCAAAAGCCAAGTTAACAAACAAATCACTGACCATTTCGAATCCCACCGTACCTTCTCCGCTATGCAATCTAGTTTCCGAGCTGGTCATGGGTGCACCTTAGCCACGCTCAAGGTCCTAAACAATATTATAACTGCCATCGATAAGAGACAATACTGTGCAGCTGTATTCATCGACCTGGCCAAGGCTTTCGACTCTGTCAATCATCACATTCTTATCGGCAGACTCAACAGCCTTGGTTTCTCAAATGACTGCCTCGCCTGGTTCACCAACTACTTCGCAGACAGAGTCAGTGTGTCAAATCGGAGGGCATGTTGTCCGGACCTCTGGCAGTCTCTATGGGGGTGCCACAGGGTTCAATTCTTGAGACGACTCTTTTCTCTGTATACATCAATGATGTCGCTCTTGCTGCTGGTGAGTCTCTGATCCACCTCTACGCAGACGACACCATTCTGTATACTTCTGGACCTTCTTTGGACACTGTGTTAACTAACCTCCAGACGAGCTTCAATGCCATACAACACTCCTTCCGTGGACTCCAACTGCTCTTAAATGCAAGTCAAACTAAATACATGCTCTTCAACCAATCGCTGCCGCACCTGCTCGCCTGTCCAGCATCACTACTCTGGACGGTTCTGACTTAGAATATGTGGACAACTACAAATACCTAGGTGTCTGGTTAGACTGTAAACTCTCCTTCCAGACTCACATTAAGCATCTCCAATCCAAAATTAAATCTAGAATCGGCTTCATATTTCGCAACAAAGCATCCTTCACTCATTCTGCCAAACATACCCTGGTAAAACTGACTATCCTGCCGATCCTTGACTTCGGCGATGTCATTTACAAAATAGCCTCCAACACTCTACCAAGCAAATTTGATGCAGTCTATCACAGTGCCATCCATTTGTCACCAAAGCCCCATATACTACCCACCACTGCGACCTGTATGCTCTCGTTAGCTGGCCCTCGCTTCATATTTGTCGCCAAATCCACTGGCTCCAGGTCATCTATAAGTCTTTGCTAGGTAAAGCCCCGCCTTATCTCAGCTCACTGGTCACCATAGCAGCACCCACCCATAGCACGCGCTCCAGCAGGTATATTTCACTGGTCACCCCCAAAGCCAACTCCTCCTTTGGCTGCCTTTACTTCCAGTTCTCTGCTGCCAATGACTGGAACAAATTGCAAAAATCACTGAAGCTGGAAGCTCATATCTCCCTCACTAACTTTAAGCACCAGTTGTCAGAGCAGCTCACAGATCACTGCACCTGTAAGTAGCCCATCCATCTACCTCATCCCCATACTGTTATTTTTTTCTCTCTCCTTTGCACCCCAGTATATCTATCACTCCAGTGTTTAATTGGTAAATTGTCATTATTTCGCCACTATGGCCTATTTATTGCCTTACCTCCCTTATCTTACCTCATTTGCACACACTGTACATATACTTTTTTTATATTGTGTTAATGACTGTATGTTTGTTTATTCCATGTGTAACTCTGTGTTGTTGTTTGTGTAGCATTAATTTGTTTTTTCTTGGCCAGGTATTAGTTGTAAATGAGAACTTGTTCTCAACTAGCCTACCTGTTTAAATAAAGGTGAAATAAAAAAAATAAAAACATTTGTATGCTGTAGCATTAAGATTTCCCTTCACTGGAACTAAGGGGCCTAGACCGAACCATGAAAAACAGCCCGGGATCATTATTCTTCCTCCACCAAACTGTACAGTTGGCACTATGCATTCAGGTAGGTAGCGTTCTCCTGGCATCTGCGAAACCCAGATTCGTCCGTCGGACTGCCAGATGGTGAAGCGTGATTCATCACTCCAGACAATGCGTTTCCACTGCTCCAGAGTCCAATGGTGGCGAGCTTTATACCACTCCACCCGACGTTTGGCATTGCGCATGGCGATTTTAGGCTTGTGTGCGGCTGTTTGGCCATGGAAACCCATTTCATGAAACTCCCGACTAACAGTTCTTGTGCTGATGTTGCTTCCAGAGGCAGTTTGGAACTCCAGAGGCAGTTCCAGAGGCAGTTTGGTAGTGAGTCCAGAGGCAGTCCAGAGGCAATTCAAGAGGCAGTTTGGTAGTGTGTTTTGCAACTGAGAACAGACTATTTTTACGCGCTTCAGCACTCGGCGGGCCTGTTCGATGAGCTTGTGTGGCCTACAACTTCATGGCTGTGCCTTTGTTGCTCCTAGAACTTTCCACTTCACAATAACAGCACTTACAGTTGACCGGGACAGCTCTAGTAGGGCAGACATTTGAGGAACTGACTTGTTGGAAAGGTGGCATCCTATAACGGTGCCACGTTGAAAGTCACTGAGCTCTTCAGTAAGATCATTCTACTGGCAATGTTTGTCTATGGAGGTTGCATGGCTGTGTGCTCGATTTTATACACCTGTCAGCAATGGGTGTGACTGAAATAGCCAAATCCACTAAAACATACTTTTCTATATACAGTATAGTTTAAATAGGTTTTCTTTGATGTAAAAGAAAGCCAACAGTCCAGGAGACATTTGAATGAATATGAGTGAGGAAGACCCAGAGTATCTTGAATCAAATATTAGCTAATTTTCCATCCTCCTCCCTCTTTTGACAGATTGTGTATGTGACTGAGTTCCCTGAGAAGGCTCCGTCTCATCTGGTTACACTGAGAGGCCCTGGAGGCTGGCTGCTGGTACTGGCCTGCTGTGGTGTGCAGGCAGGGATCTGTGGCTATTATGTCCAGGAGGGGCCCTCTCTATCCCGGTACCTGGCCAAGATAAAGGTGACCTTTGTGAGAAAGTTCCTACGATGCCCTGTGGAGCCCATCTTATGTCTGGGCCTGATGCAGGGCTTCAATGGCCTCCTCGCCCTCATGTCCTTCATGTGCACCTTCATGGCTGTGAAGCCCATTCGCCAATACAACCTGGCCAGAGATATCACCTTCTCCACCCTGGCCTACTGCGTGGTTTGGGTGGTCTTCATCCCCATCTACACTGGTCTGAATGACAAGGAACGCTCCATTGTCCATGTATCTGTCAGTTTGCTCAGTAACATGGGGCTGATGGCGGCCTACTATCTGCCAAAATGTCACCTGCTGCTGAAGAAACCTGAGCTCAACACAGCAGAGCACTTCCGTACCTTCCTCGAGGGAGCTCCAGGAACTCCTCAAGAGGAACAGGACCAGGGACCTGCAGGGGAGGGACAAGTATCAGGGGAGAGACAGGGACAGTGAAATGTATTCTGTTTAATGTTTCAATAATATTTACAATTTAATTTTGTGTGTTATACATTTCATGTGCATGTATACTAGTTTGATTGAGTGATTTCAGTTATCTTTGCAGAAATGGTGAATAAACGCACTGTAAAGGAGCAGGGCCGTGCACAGACCTTTCAGGGGGTGCTCAAAATGAAAAATAAATAACATACCAAATATCTCTGTAGCAGTTTTTTGTTCTTGCATAGGCCTATTTATTTCTGCAACAACACACTCACTCATCATCACAAACTGTAAGGAAGCTAGTAACAGTGCATCCTAAAGATATAATTGACATCGGGAAAAGAGGGTGGGCTATCAGCTGACCCTGGGGTGGGCTATCAGCTGTTTAATGTAAATATGCTAGTTATATAGCTCCATTTCTTTTAGTGATTGTGATTTACCTCTATATCTTTCTGCCTCTCTCTACTGCGTGTACCAGACAACCAGACCAGATATTGATGATGATGTAGGATAAATTAAGTGTTTATCAAATGTTATGATTCTGTAGCAGTACTGTTGGGATTTAAACTAGATAGTTAGCTACACACGCTAGAACGGTGACCGCATCTCTCAAGCCATGCATGTTTGGATACCAGGTACGAGCAATCTCCATAGAGCCCCACAGTGGAGGTGTCATAATACCCATAAAACCTAGAGGTCAAACAGGGAAATGGTATCCAATCAATTTTCCACCATTCATTTTTCCAATAGGGAATTTTAGAAACACTTAAAATAAGGGCTGTGTTTTGTGTAGGCTTACCCTGGCGTGATGTTTTGATAACCATGTAAATCTCTCTAGGACAAGGTGACTTTTATCAATATATTAGGCTCTATTTACTCTCAGATACGAAACTGCTAAGGGTCAGATTGTAAGTTACTGGGGGGAGGGGTGGTCCAAAATAGGGGAGGGTTGTCAAACTTGTTTTTTTGGAGGGGAGGGTTGTGTGATTTTTTATTAGGCACTGGGGAGGGAAGTGAATTTTTTCCCTGGTTTACAATCGCTCTTCTGCTTGTATTTTCCCTATAAACAATAGCCTTACTTACTTTTGATATCACCCTGATAAAGTTAAGAAACATTTGTGAAAGTTTGGTATGGTGTGGCTATTATTAAGCTTTAGCTAATGCTGGCCTATGATATGAAGGCAGTGCGCCCCAGTGTAGTACTAATGTAGCTGGATTTGGCTGATTTTTTTATGGAATATCTACATACTGTAGGTGTAAAGAGAGAGGCCCATTATCAGCAACCATCACTCCTGTGTTCCAATGGCACGTTGTGTTAGCTAATCCAAATGTATCATTTTAAAAGGCTAATTGATCATTAGAAAACCCTTTTGCAATTATGTTAGCACAGCTGAAAACTGTTGTTCTGATTAAAGAAGCAGTAAAACTAAAACTAAACCTTCTTTAGACTAGTTGAGTATCTGGAGCATCAGCATTTGCGGGTTCAATTACAGGCTCAAAATGGCCAGAAACAAAGAACTTTCTTCTGAAACTTGTCAGTCTATTCTTGCTCTGAGAAATGAAGGCTATTCCATGTGAGAAATTGCCAAGAAACTGAAGATCTCGTACAAAACTGTGTACTACACCCTTCACAGAACAGCGCAAACTGGCTCTAACCAGAATAGAAAGAGGAGTGGGAGGCCCCGGTGCACAACTGAGCAAGAGGACAAGTACATTAAGAGTGTCTAGTTTGAGAAACAGACGCCTCACAAGTCCTCAACTGGCAGCTTCATTAAATAGTACCAGCAAAACATCAGTCTCAACGTCAACAGTGAAGAGGCAACTCCAGGATGCTGACCTTCTAGGCCCGAGTTGCAAAGAAAAAGCCATATCTCAGACTGGCCAATAAAAAGAAAAGCTTAAGATGGGCAAAAGAACACAGACAATGGACAGAGGAAGATCGGAAAAAAGTGTTACGGACAGACAAATCTAAGTTTGAGGTGTTTGGATCACAAAGAACATTCGTGAGATGCAGAAAAAATGTAAATATGCTGGAGGAGTGCTTGACGCCAGCTGTCAAGCATGGTGGAGGCAATGTGATGGTCTTGGGTGCTTTGGTGGTGGTAAAGTGGGAGGGTAAAAGGGATCTTGAAGAAGGAAGGCTATCACTCCATTTTGCAACGCCATACCATACCCTGAGAATTGCGCTTAATTGGAGCCAATGTCCTCCTACAACAGGACAATGACCTGAAGCACAGCTCCAAACTATGCAATAACTATTTAGGGAAGAAGCAGTCAGCTGGTATTACGTCTATAATGGAGTGGCCAGCACAGTCACAGGATCTCAACCCTATTGAGCTGTTGTGGAAGCAGCTTGACCGTATGGTACGTAAGAAGTGCCCATCAAGCCAATACAACTTGTGGGAGGTGCTTCAGGAAGCATGGGGTGAAATCTCTTCCAATTACCTCAGCAAATTGACAACTAGAATGCCAAAGGTCTGCAAGACTGTAATTGCTGCAAATGGAAGATTCTTTGACGAAAGCAAAGTTTGAAGGACACAATTATTATTTCAATTAAAAATCATTATTTATAACCTTGCCAACATCTTGACTATATTTCCTATTCATTTTTCAACTAATTTCATGTATGTTTTCATGGAAAACAAGGACATGTCTAAGTGACCCCAAACTTTTGAACGGTAGAGTAGTATCCAAAAAACTGTTAAACAAATCAAAATATATTTTATATTTGAGATTCTTCAAAGTAAACACCCTTTGCCTTGATGACAGCTTTGCACACTCTTGGCATTCTCTCAACCAGCTTCATGTCTGTGAATGTCCTTGGGTGGCCCAGCGTCATACCCAAGAAGACTTGAGGCTGTAATTGCTGCCAAAGGTGCTTGAACAAAGTACTGAGTAAGGGGTCTGAATACTTATGCAAATGTGATATTTCAACCCCCCCCAAAAAACAGTTTTTGCTTTGTCATTATGAGGTATTGTGTGAAGATTGATGAGGTAAAAACATTTTAAAATAGATTTTAGAATAATGGTGTAACGTAACAAAATGTAGAAAAAGTCAAGGGGTCTGAATACTTTCCGAATGCACTGAATATGTGTTTTTTTAACTGACAAATTAAATCAGTCAATCAATCAATCCAAATTGTGCAGCGGCCAATAGATGAATGGAAAGAGACATCTGTTACAAAACACCAAAAAGGTTAATGACATTCAGAGATTGTCAAGCCAAGCCTTTGGTACTGGAGAAGCCTACAAGGTATATATTTTCTGTTTGTCGAGATTGAAATAATCTCTTTATTGTGGTGTTGAAAACGCAAACCATGATATTGAAGTACCCAAAATCGGTATGCTTTGTTTATTGGGTGTGTCATGCATTGGCACAGAAACCTGTTGGTGGAAAATTTGGCATCAAAATGTTGAAAATCTGATTTCCCCCAAGCTGATCATTATCTGCTGCCAGATCTGATGGTAATGTAATGAAACAGGCAGGGAGAGGTAGCCCGTATGTGGTGATCAGTGAACTCTCAACCTTCTGGCCCATAGCTCTGCGTGCCATCGACTGGGCCACAAAAGCATGCTGAAGCGGCAAAGTCGACATCAACATTTATAACACAGAATCACTATAGTTATTGTTATGTGTGGTCGTAAACATTATTTGAGTTAATTCTATGATGGGTGAGGGTGTAAAATTTATTTTACAATACAAGGGGAGGGTCATGCTAAAAAAACAACAACAACATTGGTACATTTATTTTTATGACACCTTGAGTTGGACCAGCCCCTCCCCCCAGTAAATTTCGATCTGTCCCTAATTGGCATCAAAGTAAACATCATGCAAGACTACAAATCCCTGCAATCTCCTGCACCTAGCTTACATCTTTGCTAACATCTTTTGTTTTCGTGTCAATTTAAAACTTGCACAAGACAGTTCACTGAATTTTCAATTTAAAGAAATGTAGCCAATTCATGAATTACTAAATGTACCTTTGCCTTGTTTCGGCAGTCTCGTCCAGATCATCATGGCATTTGTAGTTCTTTATGATAGCCACATTAGCAGCTAATTAGCGATTCATTTCTGGGGGGTTAATACAGGCGAATATATTGATAAAATTCCCCTATTCCTAGAGAGACTTACACGGTTATCAAAATGTCACGCCAGTGTAAGCCTACACGAAACACAGCCCTTATTTAAGGTTTTATGGGTATTATGACTCATACTGTTGTACTCTATACAGGGCAGACGGGGGGAAAAAGGAGTCATGGGTAACTGCATACATGGAGTGTGTCTGAAAGTGGGGGGCAACAGTAGAGGGAAAATCAACAGAAGTGGGTGTTTGGAAAGCGAATCAGCTAATTGGCCAGATTTGTTGCCACTCAAGACCGTTTTGCTAGGCTGATTGAGCTGCACAACCAGTCATTGTTGACAACTGTAGCATTTTAGCTAAGACTAACACTAACCTTTTTCCTAACCTTAGCCTCTTTCTACTAACCGGCCATAGTAATTATCCTAAGCTGCTATGTTAATTCCGCTAACCAGGTACATTAGTTCTCTTAACCTGCCATGAAAACATTAAGCTGACAAGAGGTGCACCTGTCTATGGCTGGTTTAACCAATAATGGAGTGTTGATGTTACACCCATCGCTGTTGAGCCTCCCACTTCTTTTGAAATGCCCACTTTCAGACAGACTCTAACTATGCAGTCAACCATACTTGGACCCCATATTTGGGAAAAAGGCGCAACTGGGCGCCAGCGTAATCCGTACAGGGCAGATCAACGGATGGGGTGGGTGGTCGCAAACTTGACAACAACTTGGGGGCAGTGGGTCCAGTACAACAATGACAAAACATTTATACTAAAAAAAATGGGGGGGGGGGGGGATTGTACCTCAACCCAAAAGGGCACGTGCCTGTAAAGAAGGAAGTGGTGTTCAACCAGATGATGTGCTAAAAGGTGCAAAACAGGCCTACTGCATTTGCCTGCTATGATCAGTGATGTAGTTTGCTAGATCACCCACCAGAGGACGCAATCAGATAATTTATCAGCCATAAACAGACAAAAAGACATTAGGGAAAAATATTAGGGTCAGTGTGGATTTAACTGAAGAGTATATGTCTAATGACTTTTACAATAAAACAACATCCGATTCCATTATAATGGGTTGGTTTGATCATCCTATTCGTGAAAAAACACAATATTTCGCTAAATACTATAACGATGTGATGCTACTATGAATAGGCCTATTGTACTTTTGATGAATCATTTGTGTTAAGAATCAATTGAGTGATGTGGTAGGCCTAGGCTATATGTACATCTGAGTGAATTAGGCAACAGATAATTGAATACGGAAGATGTTTAATACAGCCCACTAAATTGTTGTGATTAATCTGCTGTTAGCCTCTGGCATGTTTGACCTTTTCTATATCTATTTCAACCTATGAGTTTGAAGATTTAAAAGGTAAAATGCCGAACCAAAATGAAAAACCAAATCCGTCAACTATAAATCACAACACTATAACCATTTGATAATTTTTTCTCTAAATTCTGCAATGTCGTGCTCAACTTTACGTTTTCTGTTGTTGAAAGGCAGGCCGGTGTAATGAACCTATGCGCTATAGTCCGGTAGACCTATCCTACATGGTTTGCTGAAACTAAATACGGATATATCCTCTGGTTATTAACATCGATAAGTCACCTCTATGACCAACTCCACACATGACATGGATGTGGAAGCTGCGTAAAGCTGAAATCCGGTGCCCTCGAACATGACCCGCTCTTAATAATTGTCCATTAATATATTTAGACTACAGTGTCCGTCTGTCATAGGCTGCCTAATGTGCATAGTAGGCTAATATCTAACAGCGTTAATGCATGATAAAGATTCACTCAATGAATCCAATTTCTTGAGCAATTTGGAATAATAAGCACTTTTTTTATTGCGTTTGAAAAAATGAAACTTTCATTGAGGTCGGTGCTTGAGTTCTCTTCAGAATAATTTAACATTTTAATAGTGATAATATGATCACTTAAACATGAAGCACAACATGCAGTGGTTTGTACGAAAGCATTCACCTTTAAGCATTGGAAAACTGTATTCCCTTATATTAAGAATGATAAAAACAACATGTTGGTCTTCACTCCGCTTCATAAAAGCATCACCTCATTTCAGAATGGAGTTTTGGATTGAAGATTAAGACTAGGCTATTTACCAAATGGCTACAGGTATGACTGTGTGATGAAGTCTGGTATTGAAGTGAGCTGTCTATTGTTACCCAACGAGACATAACACAAAAGGAAAAACCTCACTACATAGTCCGTGCGTTCTATTCTTCTGTGCAGGCTGATTAGTGCGCGGGATAAAAGTTGTTTCGACAATAATGTGGGGAATCAGAGAGCACTAATGAAGCCATTAGGGATAGAGCAGCCAGCTCTAATGCGGTCCCTTAACGCCCTGATTACTAAAGGCTTGGTTTTATTGGGAAACAACCGGCATCAAATGTGTTTATTATGAGTAGGGAAGTCCGGTGGAGGCATGAACCACCATCCACCGGGGAACGGGTGCAGCAGCGGGAGAACCGCGCGACCAAAGAGCCTCGTGTCCTCTTTCGCTCTCTCCCTCTCTTTACACTCATCGCCTCTGGCGTGTTTAAAGCTTGTTTTACTGTTTCGAGTTTGAATAATAACCCTCCAAACTAAAGGCGATTTTTTGTCTGGGCAGAATGTATGGCCATTTTCATCGCAATTATTTAATCACGAGCCGAAGCTTAATTTTCTTTATCAACTTCTGAAACAGGCAAGAATGAAACGCTAAGTGTGGAGACTTGCCAAAAATGGAGGATTTAATTTATGGCCATTGTAGCCCAGACGGCTATTGTTAATGTGAGCGCAGAGACGGAGTAAGGATGGTACACGGCTTTTGTTAACACGTTTTTAACGGGAAATACTCAAAGTAGACGTTTCGGATATTTCAGCAGAGAGTCGACAATAATGTTTAATTGTTTGAATACTTAACCATTTCTTGAACCCCACAAGATGGCACAGACTATTTGCCAAAAAAGAGAAACTCAAAAATGGAAGATATCAGCTCAATTATTTCTTCAGGGTTTTAAACATTTCATCAGGTATTTTAAATGAGAATTTATTGAAAAAAATATATTTATATTCGATTTAGTGGATTATTAGATTAGTCCTACAAATAGCTATCATTAATTGGTCTAGATTAAAAGTAGTTTAGTCAGTTATTGAAACAAGAATGACATGTTATCTATAATCAATTCCTCTATCAGTTCAGGTAGCCTAAATGTTACATAAACAGGAATAAATCGTGCCAGTCTCATATAACACACCTACAAAAATTATGAATCATGAAAATATATCCCCTAAATGTTCACAAAACTGAGAATTTAGAAGTAGGCTATTAATTTGTTTTACATTTGTGAAAACAAAAAATGCCTTTATGCAATAAGAAATATCTTTCTTCAGTCTCCCGGTAACATCTGGCTGCTGCAGAGGGGTTAAGGTTAGTAAGAGCCCTGAAGAGAAAAATAAATTCCATCACGTCCATATTGGGTGGAGCTGTCTGGACTCTTGTTATAGTGATAGTCATCACACCGAAGGTTCCACGGAGTAGACAGAGGTTGGGGATAGTCTCTCTCTCTCTCTCTCTAGCAATAACCTCCCTCAGACTCAATCATTAGGCTACATAATTGATAACAGTCATACAATACTACAAGCTATTAAGTTTGGAAGCATAACCTGATGCTTCCTCTAAATAATTTTTCACAGTTTGGGACATGATATCGCCAAGTTGGCCTATCAAATCGAGACACAAATGAAATATGTGGTTAATTTCGGGTTTTTGTTAGAAGTATCTATGTTAATTAGGCTACATTTAAGTAATTAAAAAAATCCAATGTAGGCCTAGATCATTATCTGAATTAAAATGAGTGATAAGGTAACCTAATGTGTCTCAGGCCAGGGGGAGATGGCAGGAAATGCTGGACAACCATCTTTCAGGTGTGTTCAGTGTTCAGCAGTAGATTTGCAATTCACAAAAGGTCTGAAAGAGACTGCAATAAATACCAGTTGGTAACCCTCCTACCTGGACTCGGACTAGAGGAGGCTGGTGGGAGGAGCTATAGGAGGATGGGCTCATTGTAATGGCTGGAATGGAATCAATGGAACAGAGTCAAACATGTGGTTTCCATATGTTTGATATGTTTGATAAGTGCCATTCATTCCAGTCCAGTCTTTACAGTGAGTAATTAATGACTTTTAATGACTGCAAAATGCATCATATTTAGCAGACCATGTAGACTAAGTTTCATAAACCAAATGATTGTGTGAGAGCATTATGGTGAAACCAACCAAACATTGTATCCTAACACGAATACCAGAAAATGGCTGAAAGTGAAGTTAATTCATTGTACAGCATAGCACTGATAGCTAACATGTAGGCATACATTTGATTACAGGAAAATAATACAATCCATGCAATAAGGTGGAACATGAATTCATGAAATGACCAACATGTGTGCAAGGCCGGAACTAAGAACAATATGGCTGTTGAGAGAGTGAAGTGGACTGACGAAACACATTGGATTGGTGGAGGCATGGGCTAGAGTGCATTTTCACCATATTTCTTGTACTTGGAGGGGAACAAGTGGAGGGGAACAAGTGCACACTTTGGGAGGGAGGAGAGATAATTGGGATGTAGCCTGTGTCTGCCTAGTAAAACCTAAGGACTGAGGCACAGTCAAGGTTAAAAGGACCATAAGTGCTGCAGACAGGAGAGCTTAACCATAGACAGAGGTCTCTCTCTCTCTTTCTCTCTCTCTTTCTCATCCAGTCAAAGCCCTGCTGCTTCTCAACACTATAGAAATTCTACACATAATGTGTATGTATTTGTAGATGTCTATTCAACCTGAGCCCTCCATGGCACCACAGTTCCATCCCCTCTCTACCTGTTTCTCTGCTCTCTCATTAGCATACTCCAAGCTCCAGCACTACATTGACTCAAGGCCTAGTTTTAATTTGTACCGATTGAGTGGCAGTGTGTGTGTGAGTGAGAGACAGAGAGAGAGAAAGAGCAAACGAGAGGTGTGTGTGATCTGCAGGGGTCATGCCTGTGCATTTGAATATGTGTCTCATGAATATGCACGATTTAAGGTGGAGCTGTGTTGTTAATGGATGGTCAGTGTGACACACACACACACACACACACACACACACACACACACACACACACACACACACACACACACACACACACACACACACACACACACACACACACACACACACACACACACAGACACACACACACACACACACATACACACACGTACAAATACAAATACAGTGAAGCCTTTGGTTTTCCCTTTCGGTTGGTTCTACCTCAAAAAGCACAAGAGAGAGGATTTCAACACCCACGATGTCAGATTGTTCTGAAATCCTATCTGTAGTTAGAAACAGATACGATTAGCATTCCTGGAACATTATTTATTTGAAATGTAATTTGATCTCTGAGAAATTAAGTTAATCAAATGTCTTTTTCCCCTTTTCAGAGAAATTAGTCGCTTTCATATTTACCATAAAGTAGTGTGAAAGGACCAGGTTTTCTTGCTGGTTTCACCAGGTGGGTGCAATTAAGGGGAACAATTGCAGTGGGACTGGCTTTGAGGTCCAGAGTTGAGTTTGAGGGTTCTCCCCCATGTGACCTCCTTGATGTGTGTATGTACTGACATGTATGTGTAACTGAAAGATGCCCACGCACACACTACATGTTAAATGTTTTTAAATGTATGCACATTTATAAAAAGTATTTTATCTGTAATGTCTTAGTCGTTACTTGTCGAACCCTAGTAAGACTAGCTGTTACCATTCGTGTCAGCTAATGGGGATCCTAATAAATACACAAATATACCACAACACTTCTCGAAGCTAATGCCTACTCAGTACTCAAAGTTCATAATGTGTAGAATATAGTAAAGAATATAACTTAAGTACTTATAACGTAGAATAAATACCTTACTTTGATTAGTACAACTTTCTCACCTTGTCATTACCAAAACAACTAAGGATTAACTTTATTGTTTATGCTTCCATTGTCAGTGGAGAATTTATAAACAAATTATATGGGGAAAAATGAATTGTTATGGAAGTCCTTCATTGATAAATAATATTGTATTGTTTAGTTGTTGTTGTATAGAGTGATGAATTTACTCTGAGTGTGTGTTGTCTAGTGATTGTGTTTTCGTCTTTAAGACGAGGCCCTTAGTGGCTGAGGAATGCCCTCCCCTTTGTGTGTGTGTGTGCACGCCTGTGTGCACGTCCATTTGTGTGTGTGTGTACGGCCTCAGAATGCCCTTCCCTTTAGTGCCAGTGGGTGGGGGGGGGGGGGAGGGGGGGTTGGGGGCCGAGGGGCCCGGGTCGGGGGCTTAGTGAGGGGCCCTGTGTTTTGTTCTGTTACACATCAATGGGACGTCAAGCCGGGTTTGGGTCTGACAGTCCCGGGATTAAAGGCTTTCTACTAGAGGCTGTACGAGCCTCCCCCTGACACACACACACACACACACACACACACACACACACACACACACACACACACACACACACACACACACACACACACACACACACACACAATGGGCTGAAAGAACGCAGTCTTAACTCTTCGAGTACTAAGTTGTAATTTGCAGGTGGCTACAGCCTGCAGGGCTAGCCCCACACGATAAGGGGAAAGAGAGGGCAGGGTGGTGTGTGTCTCTCTCTCCTCCCCGCTCCTATTCCAGCCCGTCAGAACTATAAATCCAAACTAGTCTATAAATCTAGCATGGGGAAATGATGATAATGATTAGAGCTCAGGTTTCCATCTCCTGATAAGAGGCCACATCTGGCCTGGCTGGGACAGAGGAGAGAGAGAAGAGGGAAGGAGACTGATCAGGGATCTGTGTGTGTGTGTGTGTGTGTGTGTGTGTGTGTGTGTGTGTGTGTGTGTGTGTGTGTGTGTGTGTGTGTGTGTGTGTGTGTGTGTGTGTGTGTGTGTGTGTGTGTGTGTGTGTGTGTGTGTGTTTGTGTGGCCTTAATCCTTGCTATCCATCTGTGAGATGGTGAGAGATATAGAAAGAAAGAAACACACACAGAGACACACACATGTTGAGTACCCGGCAGTCAGGGGTAAGGGAGACGGAGGCTACGGCAAACAATAGCCAGATGCTCCTAGGGAACGCTCAGGGATGGAAGTGTGTATCCGTGGTGACAACAAGCAGTTGTTATTGTCCTGCTGTTTGGAAGATTCGCAGCAGTGAACTGAAGACAGACCAAGGAGAGGGGGAGGGAGAGAGAGAGAGAAAGGGGGAAGGAGAGAGGGAGAGAGAAAGAGATAAGAAGAATAGAAAAGAGGAGGGAGAGAGAGAGAGAGAGAGAGAGAGAAGAGGGTAGGGAACAGTAGAGGTACAAGGAGAGATGGGAGGGAGAGGAAGGAGAACAGCAACTGTGCCTACATGTTTTCTTGCATGCATGTCTGGACAGATAATGAAAAATGACATAGTGTATGGGGGGGAAAAGTGCTAAATTAAACTTTTGAACTGGAACAGACTGGGGGCTATGGTTGCACAAATACCTTTTTTATAGCCTGTTGTTATGCTTATGATGGCCAGAAGGTGGTGCTGTGGGTAAGTGGTGGTGAAGAGTCAGTGGAGGAAAAGTGGAAGGAGGGCCTAACTAACCCAACTTTAGTTTGACTGTATGCAGGTGGAGGGGTGAGTGTGAGAGTGGGACTAATGGTAACATACCAGTGATTTTGAAGGATTCTTTGTGTCAGAGTTGCAGTTTGAGTTCAGTAAAATACAATCTCGGTGTTTGTAATGCACTAGTGCTCTTCATGATGACAATCCTATAGGTAATGGTTTAAAATATAACAATTTATTAAGACACACAGACCAGAACAGACCAAGACAAGGAGACACTCAATTTCTCACCAACACACAGAGTACCATTGGTCTCTTACAGTTTGGACTAGAGCCCTAGCTGTACGGAGTTGGACTTACTCTGACTGAGATACATAATTGTCATGGACACCATGTTGGCTCAAAAACCTCGAAGACTATTCAGTACTAGTACCAATATCAATTAGAATATTGTTGTCATGGAACACTTGGCTGTTGTGGACTGCACAGTCTGACCACAGACAGGTGGAGGGTTAGGTGTCAGGGGTTTGGGGTCAGAGGTTATGGGCTAAATCAGGTGGTCCTCCCTACTGCCCCAGATGTACATAATTGGTACTCAGGCACAGATCTAGGATCAGCTTACCATCCCCAAATCCTAACCTTTACCATCAGGGGAAAAAGAGGACAGTTTGTTTAACATCCAGAAGCAGTGTTTCAGTCAACACACACACACACACACACACACACACACACACACACACACACACACACACACACACACACACACACACACACACACACACACACACACACACACACACACACACACACACACACACACACACACACACACACACACACACACACACACATTTGACTTGCTCTTACTGTGGCTTTATCTTAAGCAAACCGCTCCTGTATTTCCTCTGTTAAATCAGAGGGCTCTTTATTCCCCAGCTCTGGAATGCTGCATGCTTCCGATCTGGAATGTTAGAACTCTGGACGAGCAGCACTCTGGCTCCGGCTCTGCTCCACACAGTTCCGAGCCGTCCCAACTAAAATGTTTTTATTGACGGGGGAAAGTGGTCCCGCCGACAGCACCGATTGGCAGTAATTGCCCCTGCCTGGTCAATGGCGTGTTTCAAAACCCCCCTCTGCAAAGTGGCTGTTTAAAAGCAGCCGTCGGCATCTACCTCTTCCACCCCCTCATCCACCACCCCCCTCCATCCTGCAGCGCTCTCCTGTCACCACTAACGGAACCCAGATGGAACATGGGGAAGCAATCAGGCCTCTATTTGTCTTGGTGCTGATCAGGTTATGTAGTGTCTGCAGTAGGAGTAGTGTTTGGAGGGTGTAGTGCGTGCTAGCGCCAGGGCTTTACTAGGTAAGAAGGCTACAGGTACAGCTACCCTCCCCAAATCCTCACCTTAACCATTCAAGTTATTACATGCAAAACTGATCTAAGGTCAGCATCTAAGGGCAAATTCATAAAACTTTGCTGACCGATATTGATAGAGCCAGTACAGGGCCAGGTATGTACACTAGGTAGGGACTGGGGACTAGGTAAATAATGGGAAGGGCAGGCTCTGAGTGTCAGCTGTTTGGTTTGGGACATGGCCATAAAAACAGCAGGAGTACAGCTCGGGCTGCTCACTGGGGTGAGACTCCACCACTGTAGTGTAATGTTCCAGACTGTGATAGTCTGTCAATGCAAGGCCACTGGATCTAACCTCTTAAGACTGCCACTGATTGGAAAACTTTTTAGTGACGTTCTGCTATGGGCTATATGTGTAGGTATTACTGTGTATCGAGGTCTGTCAGTCAGACACACAGATGGTTTGTTTTAAAGCAGTGAAATGAATAACAGGCTTGCATTAGTGACAGCAGGGGAAAAGAATCAGCGATGTCCACAAGCCTCGCTAAGCGAGTGACGGAATGCACCAAGAATTTATTCAAGGACTTTCAGCAAAGCATTAGGTAGCCTCTCCTTAAAGCTGCCTTATAGAAGAAGGCAGGCTACTACAGAAGTGATTGGATTTGTTGTGCTGTGGAATATTCCCTATCGCTCTATGGGGAACATTCCTGTGTAGACAAGGATCAAGATGCTTTCTGAAAGATCCTCTCAGAATTCCGCTGTAGCCTTCAGAAAGGAGGAGAGAAGGAGGTAGAGAGTCTGTGAGGTTGAGTCAGAGAGAGAGTGAAAAGAAGAAGAATGAAACGGGATAAAAAGAGAGCGAAAGAGAGTCAGAGAGGAAAAGTACACTATATGACCAAAATTATGTGGACATCTGCTCGTCGAACATCTCATTCCAAAATCATCGGCATTAATATAGAGTTGGTCTCTCCTTTGCTGAAATAACAGCCTCCACTCTTCTGGGAAGGCTTTCCACTAGATGCTGGAACGTTGCTGTGGGGACTTGCTTCCATTCAACCAAAAGAGCATTAGTGAGGTCGGGCACTGATGTTGGGCGATTAGGCCTGGCTCGCAGTCGGAGTTCCAATTCATCCCAAAGGTGTTCGTTGGGGTTGAGGTCCAGGGCTCTGTGCTGGCCAGTCAAGTTCTTCCACTCCAATCTCCCCCCCAAAATTCTGTATGGACCTCGCTTTGTGTACGGGGCATTGTCATGTTGAAACAGGAAAGGGCCTTCCCCAAACTATTGCCACAAAGTTGGAAGCATAGAATCGTCTAGAATGTCATTGTATGCCGTAGCGTTAAGATTTCCCTTCACTGGAACTAAGCGGCCTAGTCCAAACCATGAAAAACAGCCCCAGACAATTATTCCTCCTCCACCAAACATTACAGTTGGCACTATGCATTCGGCAGGTAGCGTTCTCCTGGCATCTGCCAAATCAAGATTCGCATGTCCGACTGCCAGATGGTGAAGAGTGATTCATCACTCCGTCAAACTCGATTCCACTGCTCCAGAGATCAATGGCGGCGAGCTATAAAACACTCCAGACGACGATTGGCATTGCAAATGGTGATCTTAGGCTTGTGTGCGGCTGCTCGGCCATGGAAACTAATTTCATGAAGCTCCCGACGAACAGTTCTTGGGCTGATGTTGCTTCCAGAGGCAGTTTGGAACTCCATAGTGAGTGTTGCAACCAAGGACAGGTCATTTTTACACGCTACATGCTTCAGAACTCAACGGTCCTGTTCTGTGAACTTGTGTGGCCTACCACTTCGCGGCTGAGCCATTGTTGCTCCTAGATGTTTCCACTTCACAAGAACAGCACTAGCAGTTGACCAGGGCAGCTCTAGCAAGGCAGAAATTTGATGAACTAAGTTGTTGGAAAGGTGGCATCTTATGACTGGGCCACGTTGAAAGTCACTGAGCTCTACATTAAGGCCATTCTACTGCCAATGTTGTTTATGGAGATTGCATGGCTGTGTGGTCGATTTTATAGACCTGTCAGCAACTGGTATGGCTGAAATAGCCAAATCCTCTAATTTGAAGGGGTGTCCTCATACTTTTGTTTATATTGTGTATGTGAGCAGAAAAGACAGAGTGAGAAAGCATCACCGTGAGTGAAACCTAATCCCACCTTCTCTGCTGTCCTCTGATTGGCTGGCCCTGCTGTGAACCCTGACCTCTAACCCTGTCTGGGTCTCCTGACCTTGCTTAATGTACAGACACCACGTCACATCTTTTTCTGGACCCCCACCGTTTTCTTCCTCCTCTTTTTCCCTTTCTTTTCCCCTTCTGCCCATCCGTCTCCATAGAGCGGGTGAAATGGGAGAGAGGGGGGCTGCACAAATGTCAGGGAGACATTAAACAGCGTACGTCTGTGTGTGCTCTCACAGAACAACCTGTCTGCTTTTCCCTTTTCTCCCTCTTCTCTTTTCTCTGCTCTAACCCACTATCTCCCTCTCTCCTCCTCCTCCTCCCCCTGTCTGCTACGGTTAGGTATGGGACAGTCTTGGCTGTCGTATGAGTAACTGTAACACACACACACACACACACACACACACACACACACACACACACACACACACACACACACACACACACACACACACACACACACACACACACACACACACACACACACACACACACACACCTTCACTATGGATACATACACAATTATTGGAGCTTGAGGGAGAACCTGTAGTTGTCTCCCTGTGTTATCTTTAGGTTTAACTATGTCTTTGCCTTAATTGAGTGTGAGTTTTATTCCCCCTCTGAAGTGCTGTTTTAGTATCCTTCCCTCAGTACCAGGCCAAGAGGCCTCCTCACAGCCCTACAGGCATCTAGCATTAGTGCTGTAACTTCATACCTACCTCTCTCTCCCTCCTCTGTCTCTCTCTGTGTATGTGTGCTGTTTGTGTGTTGTGTGCTGTCCGTGTGTGTATTGTGTGTGTGTGTTTGTGTGTTGTCGGTGTGTGTATGTGTGTGTTTGCGGTGACTAAAGGAAGCAGCTTTGAAACTCATCCAGCAGTGTTTTTTCCCAGCAGCACCAGAGGGGTTGACAGATGAGAGGACGTGTAGACAGAATCCTGGAAACCAGAGAGCTCCACTCCAAAACCACCAGCCACCCGGCCCTGGCCTGCACCTCTCGCCCCCTCATCAACCCTCCCAGCGCCACCTCCGCCCCCATCACCCCCACCCCATGCAGACACACAAAGCTAAGTGCCTCAAAACCAATGACCTCCATCTCTCGTGCCCCCCTCAACCATCGTTGTCCCCCCTCCTTGCATCCAACCTTTCACACCAGACACACACGCAGACACCAAGGTTGGTTTCTCTGAGGTCTCCCAGAGTAAAGAACAGCCCAGCACAGCCCAGCCCAGTCCAGCCCAGCCCAGCCCAGTCCAGTGCAGCCCATTCCAGTGCAGCCCAGTGCAGCACATTCCAGTGCAGCCCAGCCCAGCCCAGTCCAGTGCAGCCCAGCCCAGCCCAGTGCAGCGCAGCCCAGTGCAGCCCAGCCCAGCCCAGTCCAGTGCAGCCCAGCCCAGCCTAGCCCAGCCCAGTCCAGTGCAGCCCAACCCAGCTCAGTCCAGTGCAGCCCAGCCAAGCCCAGCCCAGTCCAGTGCAGCCCAGCCCAGCCCAGCCCAGCCCAGTCCAGTCCAGTCCAGTGCAGTTCAGTCCAGCCCAGTCCAGTGCAGCCCAGTCCAGTGCAGCCCAGTCCAGCCCAGTCCAGTGCAGCCCAGCCCAGCCCAGTCCAGTCCAGCCCAGCCCAGTCCAGTGCAGCCCAGCCCAATCCAGTCCAGCCATGTCCAGTGCAGCCCAGTCCAGTGCAGCCCAGCCCAGTGCAGCCCAGCCCAGTCCAGTGTAGCCCAGTCCAGCCCAGCCCAGCCCAGTCCAGCGCAGCCCAGCCCAGCCCAGTCCAGTGCAGTCCAGTCCAGTCCAGCCCAGCCCAGTCCAGTGCAGTCCAGCCCAGTCCAGTGCATCCCAGTCCAGTGCAGCCCAGCCCAGTCCAGCCCAGTGCAGCCCAGCCAAGTCCAGTCCAGTGCAGCCCAGCCAAGCCCAGTCCAGTGCAACTCAGCCCAGTCCAGTGCAGCCCAGTCCAGCCCAGTCCAGTGCAGCCCAGACCAGCCCAGTCCAGTCTAGTGAAGTTCAGTCCAGTGCAGCCATGTCCAGTCCAGTGCAGCCCAGTCCAGCCCAGTCCAGTCCAGCCCAGCCCAGTCCAGTCCAGTGCAGCCCAGCCCAGCCCAGTCTAGTGCAGCCCAGTCCAGTGCAGCCCAGCCCAGCCCAGCCCAGTCCAGTCCAGTGCAGCCCAGCCCAGCCCAGTGCAGCCCAGCCCAGTCCAGTACAGCCAAGCTCAGTGCAGCCCAGCCCAACCCAATCCAGTCCAGTGCAGCCCAGTCCAGCCAAGCCCAGCCCAGTCCAGCCAAGCCCAGCCCAGCCCAGCCCAGTCCAGTCCAGTGCAGCCCAGCCCAGTCCAGTGCAGCCCAGTCCAGTGCAGCCCAGCCCAGCCCAGTCCAGTCCAGTGCAGCCCAGCCCAGTCCAGTACAGCCAAGCTCAGTGCAGCCCAGCCCAATCCAGTCCAATCCAGTGCAGCCCAGTCTAGTGCAGCCCAATCCAGACCGGCCCAGTCCAGGGCAGCCCAGCCCAGTCCAGTGCAGCCCAGCCCAGCCCAGTCCAGTCCAGTCCAGTCCAACCCAGCCCAGTCCAGTGCAGCCCAGCCCAGCCCAATCCAGTGCATTCCAGCCCAGCCAAGTACAGTGCAGTGCAGCCCAGCCCAGTTCAGTGCAGCCCAGTTCAGCCCAGCCCAGCCCAGTCCAGTGCAGTCCGGTCCAGTGCAGCCCAGCCCAGTCCAGTCCAGTGCAGTCCAGTCCAGTGCAGTCCAGTCCAGTGCAGCCCAGCCCAGTGCAGCCCAGCCCAGCCCAGTGCAGCCCAGCCCCGCCCCGCCCAGTCCAGTGCAGCCCAGCCCACTGCAGCCCAGCCCAGTGCAGTGCAGTCCAGTGCAGTCTAGTGCAGTCCAGTCCAGTCTAGTGCAGCCCAGCCCAGTCCAGTGCAGCCCAGCCCAGTGAAGCCTAGCCCAGTCCAGTTCAGTGCAGCGTAGTCCAGTGCAGCCCAGCCCAGTCCAGTGCAGCCCAGCCCAGTCCAGTCCAGTCCAGTCCAGTGCAGCCCAGTCCAGTGCAGCCCAGCCCAGTCCAGTGCAGTCCAGTCCAGTGCAGCCCAGCCCAGTCCAGTGCAGTCCAGTCCAGTGCAGCCCAGTCCAGTGCAGTCCAGTCCAGTCCAGTGCAGCCCAGCCCAGTGAAGCCCAGCCGGGTCCAGTTCAGTGCAGCTTAGTCCAGTGCAGCCCAGCCCAGTCCAGTGCAGCCCAGCCCAGTCCAGCCCACTGCAGCCCAGCCCAGTGCAGTGCAGTCCAATGCAGTCTAGTGCAGTCCAGTCCAGTCTAGTGTAGCCCAGCCCAGTCCAGTGCAGCCCAGCCCAGTGAAGCCCAGCCCAGTCCAGTTCAGTGCAGCTTAGTCCAGTGCAGCCCAGCCCAGTCCAGTGCAGCCCAGCCCAGTCCAGTCCAGTACAGCCCAGTCCAGTGCAGCCCAGTCCAGTGCAGTCCAGTCCAGTGCAGCCCAGCCCAGTCCAGTGCAGTCCAGTCCAGTCCAGTGCAGCCCAGCCCAGTGCAGTGCAGCCCAGCCCCGCCCAGTTCAGTGCAGCCTTGCCCAGTCCAGTCCAGTGCAGCCCAGCCCACTGCAGCCCAGCCCAGTGCAGTCCAGTGCAGTCTAGTGCAGTCCAGTCCAGTCTAGTGCAGCCCAGCCCAGTCCAGTGCAGCCCAGCCCAGTGCAGCCCAGCCCAGTGCAGTGTAGTCCAGTGCAGTCTTGTGCAGTCCAGTGCAGCCTTGTGCAGCCTAGTACAGTCCAGCCCAGCCCATTGCAGCCCAGCCCAGTGCAGTGCAGTCCAGTGCAGTCTGTGCAGTCCAGTGCAGCCTAGTGCAGCCCAGCCCAGTCCAGTGCAGCCCAGCCCAGTGCAGCCTAGCCCAGTACAGCCCAGTCCAGTTCAGTGCAGCTTAGTCCAGTGCAGCCCAGCCCAGCCCAGCCCAGCCCAGCCCAGCCCAGCCCAGCCCAGCCCAGCCCAGCCCAGTCCAGTGGAGTCCAGTCCAGTGCAGCCCAGCCCAGTCCAGTGCAGTCCAGTCCAGTGCATCCCAGCCCAGTCCAGTGCAGTCCAGTCCAGTGCAGCCCAGTCCAGTGCAGTCCAGTCCAGTCCAGTGCAGCCCAGCCCCACCCAGTTCAGTGCAGCCCTGCCCAGTCCAGTACAGTGCAGCCCAGCCCACTGCAGCCCAGCCCAGTGCAGTGCAGTCCAGTGCAGTCTAGTGCAGTCCAGTCCAGTCCAGTCTAGTGCAGCCCAGCCCAGCCCAGTGCAGCCCAGCCCAGTGCAGCCCAGCCCAGTGCAGTGCAGTCCAGTCCAGTGCAGTCTTGTGCAGTCCAGTGCAGCCTAGTGCAGCCTAGTGCAGTCCAGCCCAGCCCATTGCAGCCCAGCCCAGTGCAGTGCAGTCCAGTGCAGTCTTGTGCAGTCCAGTGCAGCCTAGTGCAGCCCAGCCCAGTCCAGTGCAGCCCAGCCAAGTGCAGCCCAGCCCAGTCCAGTTCAGTGCAGCTTAGTCCAGTGCAGCCCAGTCCAGCCCAGCCCAGTCCAGTGCAGCCCAGCCCAGCCCAGCCCAGCCCAGCCCAGCCCAGTCCAGTCCAGTCCAGTGGAGTCCAGTGCAGCCCAGCCCAGTCCAGTGCAGTCCAGTCCAGTCCAGTGCAGCCCAGTCCAGTGCAGCCCAGTCCAGTGCAGTCCAGTCCAGTCCAGTGCAGCCCAGCCCAGTCCAGTGCAGCCCAGCCCCGCCCCGCCCAGTTCAGTCCAGCCCTGCCCAGTCCAGTCCAGTGCAGCCCAGCCCACTGCAGCCCAGCCCAGTGCAGTGCAGTCCAGTGCAGTCTAGTGCAGTCCAGTCCAGTCTAGTGCAGCCCAGCCCAGTCCAGTGCAGCCCAGCCCAGTGCAGCCCAGCCCAGCCCAGTGCAGTGCAGTCCAGTGCAGTCTTGTGCAGTCCAGTGCAGCCTTGTGCAGTCCAATCCAGTCTAGTGCAGCCCAGCCCAGCCCAGCAATGCAGAGCAGAGTGCACTGGTGTTTATTTTATTGGATGTTATTTCACTCTGTAAATCATGCCACTTAGGAACCTGTGGAGGGATATGTGTACTCACTCCTCCACTTTTCCCTCTCTCTCTCTACCTGTTCCTCCCCCTTTCTCTCTCTCGTTCTCCCCCACATATTTTCCCCCTCTCTCCATCTCTCCCCTCCCTACCTTTTTCTTCCCCTCTCTCTTCACCTCTCTCACCTCTCTTCCTCTCCCTCTACCTCTTCCTCCCTCCCCTCTCCCTCTCTCTTTCCACTCCCCTCTCACCTCTTTATCCGTCTCTCCACTCCCCCCTCACCTCCCTATCCCTCTCTCCCCTCCACCTCAACTCTCTATCCCTCTCTCCACTCACCCCTCACTCTTCCCTCTCTCCCTCCATATTTCTCCATCTCCTAGTGTAAACATGGAGTATGTCTTGGCTGTTTCCTCCAGAAAAACGTTTATATCAGTAATCTGTTCAGTCAGACATTTTAAACAACATCTCTACGTGTTTATAAACACTGCCCTGGTCCTCTAATGAATTTATGGTAATGCCTTACTCTACTGCTGCTGCTGCCAGTGTGTGTGTGTGTGTGTGTGTGTGTGTGTGTGTGTGTGTGTGTGTGTGTGTGTGTGTGTGTGTGTGTGTGTGTGTGTGTGTGTGTGTGTGTGTGTGTGTGTGTGTGTGTGTGTGTGTGTGTGTGTGCGTGCGTGCGTTTGTGTGTGTGTGTGAGTGTGATGTTGCCACTGATGGTAGTACCCCCTCCGATCGGCACCAATAAAAGTCTGTTGTGGCAGTTGAGATAGGGTAGCCCAACTCAGGCTAAACTTGTCTCAAGTACACACAGACAGTCATGCATGTTGAGTGTATGTAGTGAACAGAGTCCAAAATAAACAGGAGAGGATGTGCAGGGAGTGTGAGTACAGCTGTCCTGTTAGATGAATGTTGTCCTACAGTGGGTGACTCGATTGTTATTATTCTTGGGGAAATCTCTTCTGGACAGACACTTTGTTCCGGTACCCAGATTCTTCATCACAAATCACGATTCGCACGTGCTTGCATCTCTCTAATTTTGGAAAGAGAGGGGTCATTTGGTCCATAGACTTGCCTGAAACTTGCAGAGAGAGGGGGCTGGGGCAACTGCTCTGCTTCCGATCCTCGTTCCGCTATCTTTCTAACACATCTCCCCTGAGAACTTAATTGAGCATCTGACGCTATTACACAAGATTTGAGTTCCGGGTTTGTTACTGAGAGAACATCCACCGATCAGCATCTAATGATATGTATGATGTTCCATTTTCTTTTAATCAATTCAACAAACAATTTCAAAATGGTAACATGTCAGTGTAAGATATACAGCCGTAATATCAATATCATCAAAAGCACAAGACACAATTACTCATGGGAAGAGACAGATTGCCATCTTGCTGTAAAATTAACAGTGGTTCTGGCTCTGACTCTGATCTCAGCACATGGGACTAGGAGGTGTGTATGTGTGTGTGACAGAGAGTGAGAGAGAGAGAGAGCGTGTGTGTGTGTGTGTGTGTGTGTCTGACTGAATGACAGGCAGATTGCAGAGTACATTGATGGGAGATGAGAAGCTCTTCAGCCAATGAAGCCCCCTCGTCGCTGTTTGTGTGTGTATGTGTGGTGTGTGTGTGCTCTCTCCCTCTCAGAATAACCCGTCATTAGTCGGTGCTGTCTCATCAGGACAGACAGGTGTGATTATATTCAAATGAGACGTCCATCAATGTGTTGGCTTCATCTGTAATGTGTGCCTCTTTTCATACGCCTAATGGAAGTTGATGTGGGAATTCTTAACGTTCAAATATTACAAGATAGCACACCTATCAGGTAAATAATGTTCTGTAAAATCAAGTGTAATTTATTCATTTGACGGTATAAAGGACGGTAAGAAAATGCAATGGAAGTGTGTGTGAGTGTGTGCGTGTGTGTGTGTATTCGTGTGTGTGTATATGTTTATGTGTGTGTGTGTGTGTGTGTTTCGAGTTTGACTGTGCTTCATACATTTGAGAGGATCAAAGGTGAAACAAGTGATTTGTTGCAGTCACAAAATCAAATCCAATTTTATTTGTCACATACGCCGAATACAACAGGTGTAGTAGACCTTACAGTGAAATGCTTACTTACAAGCCCTTAACCAGCAATGCAGTTTTAAGAAAAATACATTTTAAGTCAAAAATAATAGTCATTTGTGTGTGATGCTGCTGGCCAGGTCTCCACACACACAGCCAACCACCAGGTCTTCTGAACAGGCTGTTCCTTCCAAGCATCTTTAACCAGGAGAAGTCCCTCACATCAACCTCTCTCTGTAGAAATATGACTTTCCACCCCCCCCACTCCTCACTGGCTGGTGACTGTCAATTCCTGTGTATGTATGTGTGGCTGACAGTTTACGGTATCTGTGTCCGACTGAGTGTGTAGTAAGACAGATAGTGGAAAAATATATATTTCCAGCTCCGCATATATTTACCCAGAGTATCCAACCTTTTAAACAATAAGGTTTGGATATGTGCATACGTGTGCGTGTGTGTGCATGCCGGCGTCTGCATGTGTGTGTGTGTGTGTGCATGCATGTATGTGTGTGTCTAGCCCTTAAAGAATCGATCTGAATTGTCATGTAGCTGTTGCTGCTGCTTCCATGCTACAGAGCCATAAAGCCTACAGATAGAAATGTCTCCTGTATTTGTTGGCTGGATAGAACATAACATATCAGAGACAGAGAGCACAGGAGGTTGGTGGCACCTTAATTGGGGAGGATGGGCTCGTGGTAATGGCTAAAGCGGAATGAGTGGAATGGTATCAGCCATTATTATGAGCCTTCCTCCCTTCAGCAGCCTCCACTGATAGAGAGAGAAAGACAGAAGGAGAGCTGGACGGGACAGAGAGAAAGACAGAAGGAGAGCTGGACGGGGCAGAGAGAAAGACAGAAGGAGAGCTGGACGGGGCAGAGAGAAAGACAGAAGGAGAGCTGGACGGGGCAGAGAGAAAGACAGAAAGAGAGCTGGACGGGGAAGAGCGAAAGACAGAAAGCGAGCTGGACGGGACAGAGAGAAAGACAGAAGGAGAGCTGGACGGGGCAGAGAGAAAGACAGAAGGAGAGCTGGACGGGGCAGAGAGAAAGACAGAAGGAGAGCTGGACGGGGCAGAGAGAAAGACAGAAAGAGAGCTGGACGGGACAGAGAGAAAGACAGAAAGAGAGCTGGACGGGACAGAGAGAAAGACAGAAGGAGAGCTGGACGGGGCAGAGAGAAAGAGAAGGAGAGCTGGACGGGGCAGAGAAAAAGACAGACAGAGAGCTGGACGGGGTAGAGAGAAAGACAGAAGGAGAGCTGGACGGGGCAGAGAGCAAGACAGAAGGAGAGCTGGACGGGGCAGAGAGAAAGAGGGAAGGAGAGCTGGACAAGGCAGAGAGAAAGACAGAAGAAGAGCTGGACGGGGCAGAGAGAAAGACAGAAGGACAGCTGGACGAGGCAGAGAGAAAGACAGAAGGAGAGCTGGACGGGGCAGAGAGAAAGACAGAAGGAGAGCTGGACGGTGCAGAGAGAAGGACAGAAAGAGAGCTGGATGGGGCAGAGAGAAAGACAGAAGGAGAGCTGGACGAGGCAGAGAGAAAGACAGGAGGAGAGCTGGACAGGGCAGAGAGAAGGACAGAAGGAGAGCTGGACGGGGCAGAGAGAAAGAGAGAAGGAGAGCTGGACAGGGCAGAGAGAAAGACAGATGGAGAGCTGGACGGGGCAGAAAGAAAGACAGAAGGAGAGCTGGACGAGGCAGAGAGAAAGACAGAAGGAGAGCTGGACGGGGCAGAGAGAAAGACAGAAGGAAAGCTGGACAGAGAGAAAGACAGAAGGAGAGCTGGACGGGGCAGAGAGAAAGACAGAAGGAGAGCTGGACAGAGAGAAAGAAAGAAGGAGAGCTGGACGGGGCAGAGAGAAAGACAGAAGGAGAGCTGGACAGAGAGAAAGAGAGAAGGAGAGCTGGACGGGGCAGAGAGAAAGAGAGAAGGAGAGCTGGACGGGGCAGAGAGAAAGACAGAAGGAGAGCTGGACGGGGCAGAGAGAAAGACAGAAGGAGAGCTGGACAGAGAGAAAGAGAGAAGGAGAGCTGGACGGGGCAGAGAGAAAGAGAGGAGAGTTGAACGGGGCAGAGAGAAAGACAGAAGGAGAGCTGGACAGAGAGAAAGAGAGAAGGAGAGCTGGACGGGGCAGAGAGAAAGAGAGGAGAGTTGGACAGGGCAGAGAGAAAGACAGAAGGAGAGCTGGACAGAGAGAAAGAGAGAAGGAGAGCTGGACGGGGCAGAGAAAAAGAGAGGAGAGTTGGACGGGGCAGAGAGAGAGACAGAAGGAGAGCTGGACAGAGAGAAAGAGAGAAGGAGAGCTGGACGGGGCAGAGAAAAAGAGAGGAGAGTTGGACGGGGCAGAGAGAAAGACAGAAGGAGAGCTGGATAGAGAGAAAGAGAGAAGGAGAGTTGGACGGGGCAGAGAGAAAGACAGAAGGAGAGCTGTTCATAGCGGAGGAAAAAAATGTGTTCAAGTTTTTCAGGACAGAGATTTTTTTGTCACATTTCTTCCAATCGGTTCATCGGTCCCCATCCTCACCTCTTTCTCCCCCACCTCTCTTTCTCCGTTCTCACCTCTTTCTCCCCCCACCTCTCTTTCCCCGTTCTCACCTATTTCTCCCCCCTTCTCTCTTTCCCCGTTCTCACCTCTTTCTCCCCCCACCTCTCTTTCCCCGTTCTCACCTCTTTCTCCCCCCACGTCTCATTCTCTGTCTCTCTCTTTCCCTCTCCCACTCCCTCACTAATCTCTCTATATTACCTCTCAGGAAGGGAAAGCCTTCATATCTGTCAGGGTCTTCCTGGACTTCATCCCTCCGCTTCCTCCTCTTCTCATTCTTACTCTCCACTTCCTCCCCCTTTTCATTAGCACTCTCTTTGTTTGACTCTTCTGTCTCTGTCTTCTCTCCCCTGTCTGTTTCCTCCATCAGTCTTTGTCACTGTAGTAGGCCTTAATATTACCAACAAGATCTCCAAGTTTTACCAATTTGACTTCAGATGATGACGTTTATCCACGTTTATCCAAATGTCATATTTCAAAGTTGTTCCAAATGTCAAATTTGGAAGTGTTTTTGACACCCTCGGTTGCTCCTCCTGCTCTGCACTCTTCTTTTTCTCCAAATGTCAAATTTGGAAGTTAAGGGTTCAAGTTTTGGATAGGTTAAGCAAAACCCAAGCCTACTTGATGGTAATGTTGCCCCTTAGCGGCTGGTTTTGAAGACATTTCCCCACGTCCTCAGGATATGGACAGAAGTCCAATTTCAAAGTCAATCTTGAGTTATCTGGCTGAGTATTACAGTGTGGTGGATACCAGATGGTTGTAGCATCTACAGTAGGCTGGTCTGTTCCTCCTGCGTTCCTCTCCCAACTCTCTCTCTCTTTGTCAGTTTTCCCATAAACACTCTGATTACGGCTGGAGTGCTAAATGTGTATGTGTGTGTGTGTGACGACCTAATCCAGTGCTGCACCTGTGTTTCAGTGGTAACAGCGTAGCAACAAGTCTTTATGTGCTTAGGAGATCATTTATCATATCTTGTTTGTTTTATATGGACCACAAATCGATTCTGCTGCAGGGGACCTATGTGTGTGTGTGTGTGTGTGTGTGTGTGTGTGTGTGTGTGTGTGTGTGTGTGTGTGTGTGTGTGTGTGTGTGAGAGAGTGAGAGTGTGAGAGAGAGAGAGAGAGAGAGAGAGAGAGAGAGAGAGAGAGAGAGAGAGAGAGAGAGAGAGAGAGAGAGAGAAAGAGAGAGAGCGCACTCGCATCGATTTTGTTGTAGGAGTTAAGTAGATCAGGTTTCTGCTGTATTTAGTCCTGCTGGAGGAAACATGGCGTGTGTCTCTGTGTGTGTGTGTCTCTGTGTGTGTGTGTGTGTGTGTGTGTGCACGAGTGCGTTTTCTAGGTTCTTATTTGATCAATCAGAGTGTTTGATTGGCTGTGTTGTCACCTCACCTGACCACACATTGGGTAGGTTAGACCTGGTTGTATAATGACATGATCATTAGCTACTTGTATCATTCATGTGTAATCAGGTAATGAGTGGGATAATCTAGTGATTAAAACCTTAGGAACCTTACTGAGGAGACTGTTTAACCTCTATGGTGGATCAATAACTTGGCTCTCTGCCAGACCAGGCAAATGCCTACAAGAACTGGCCACTAGGGGCAACATTGAGCGCTATTACCGTCAAGTAGCATGCTACTAATCCAATGACTACTGATCAGAAGGTTGTGTGTTCAATCCCAGTGGTAGAAACTCTTTTTTAAATTTAGTTTTATCCCAAACCTTAACTCTTAACTTAACCATTCGGGAATGAATGCCTAAACTTTTTGTTTTAACCTTATCCAAAACCTTAACACTTAACTTAGAAATTTGACATTTCGAGCAATTTTGAAATTTGGAGAAATGGAACGATGCTGATCAGGAGGAGCAACGCAGGGTGTGAAAAAGCATCCAGATTTGACGTTTGGAGAAACTTCAAAATTTGATGTTCAGAGAAAAGTGCAAAAACGTATCATTCTGCAGTGAGACTATGAGAGCTTGTTGGCCCCGCACGCATACACACACACACACACACACACACACACACACACACACACACACACACACACACACACACACACACACACACACACACACACACACACACACACACACACACACACACACACACACACACACACACACACACACACACACACACACACAGAGATGGGGTACACTGCCTGCTTTGAGCAATGCATGTAATAGCCTACTTATTCCGTACAAAAGTCATCCATAGGGCTTTTACATATCTGAACACGCTGGATATATAATTCATACATCCTAATCACAATGGGTAGAGCAGTGTTCCTCCATATCTCTGTACAGCATGCTGTCTGTCTGCAGCAGTCATGTCTCATTGATATTCAGAGGTTTGGCTTGTTCTGAAAGGCCAGGGTGGAACTAATTCTCTCCGCCCTTGTTACAGAAGGCCGTCACACTCTGTTTGTGTTGCGTAGAAATGCGTTCCCCACCTTCTAAAGCCCGCTCTCCTCATTGTGGTATTTGCTTTTATGTCTCAAGCACATTATTTTGTTATTATTATTAACCAAAAAAGCAGGCTCTCTCACGCGCTCAAGGAGTGCGGAAATTGAATATTGTATTTAAAAGTCAATTTCCATGATGGGATTACGCAAATCAGACACTCTCTCTCCCCCCATCTCTCGTTCCCTCCCTTTCTCTTGTCCTCTACCTTGATGCATCTATTCATTTGTTATGGTTTACTCTATTCATTTACAGACATATTTTTCACACTCCACGGCCTGTCTCATGTTCGCCACTTTGCATGGTTACGACGCCTCTGCCCCGGCTTTGTGTGTGTGTGTGTGTGTGTGTGTGTGTGTGTGTGTGTGTGCTCCTGTCCAGGTTTTCTCTGCCACAACGGCCAAAATCATCCTAAAAGCAATTATCCCTGCTTTATTTCCTGTGCCCCTCCACAGCAATTTGACTATCATTTGTGTATTATTTCTTTATTTATCTAGCTTATTCATTTGTGTACTTTTGTGGTGATAGAGTGAAAGACTGGTCTGAAATGTAACCCTGGGAGCTAAATTACAACAGCAGGAGAACATAGAACAAAGACAGACATTACTCTGCTGTTTCTATTACTCAGCTTTCAAAAGCACATCCATGTTAGGGACAGGGAGTTGTTCATGGTCAGGGCACGGCATCAGGGAAGCGTCTAGATCTCGGTGTTGGGCTGTGAATGGGTAGGTGGGATTCTACTGACTACTAGGGCCAGGAGTGATGTTTACTTGGTGGGTCCAAAGAACAGAAACCTCTGGGTGTGTCAGAACACAAAGAAGGTGTAGGAAGTGAATGTGTGTGGAAACAGATTGCAGGTCCCTCTACCCTCTTAACCAACCACACAGTGAGTCAGGTCACAGGAATGCCACATTACGGCTGGATACGGTTTTCACTCTCGCTCCTCCAGTGAGACCTGTGTGTACGTATGAAAATAACATGGCCTGTTTGAAATGTGGCTCTGTACTTTAACCTGTCTGGAATAATAACTGCAAATCAAATCAAATTGTATTAATTGCATACACGTGTTTAGCAGATGTTATTGCGGATGTCTCGAAATGCACCAGTGATGAGAAGGTGTCCTGTAAGAAGATGTTTTACTCCTCTTTTTTTGTACAACCAAAACCACTGAGACATTCACTCTCACAGCACCCTCTCTCACTCTACACCCTTCTCTACCTATCCCTCTCTCTCCCCTCTCTCTCTCTGCTCTGCTCTGTGTGTCTGTGTGTTTACAGTAAGCAGTGTTCGGGGTGTCTCTGTCTCCTTTTATGGTCATTCCTCATCCATGGTAAAAGTGCATTAAAGCCATGGCATGTCTACCCTTCTCTCTCCCCTTACCCCTACTCACCAACCTTGCAGTGACCCCCTGGGGTACCAAGGTTTTTTGTATCAGTCTGAGTGTAGACATCCCATACCTTCTCCAGTGTGTGTGTGTGTGTTTGTGTGTGTGTGTGTGTGTGTGTGTGTGTGTGTGTGTCTGTGTGTGTGTGTGTGTGTGTGTGTGTGTGTGTGTGTGTGTGTGTGTGTGTGTGTGTGTGTGTGTGTGTGTGTGTGTGTGTGTGTGTGTGTGTGTGTGTGTGTGTGTGTGTTTGTGTGCAAACTTGTGTTTGCATGTATGCATGTATTTTGTGCATACAAATATCTGCTATAAAAGTGTATTTTTAAAATGTTTTTTTCCCCTTTGACAAGCAAAGTTGCACACACAAATACAAGAGTCTAAGGTTTGGTTAGGTAAGGGTGGGGTTAACTTATTCCCTCTGAGACTCTCTCTCTCTCTCTCTCTCTCTCTCTCTCTCACACACACACACACACACACACACACACACACACACACACACACACACACACACACACACACACACACACACACACACACACACACACACACACACACACACACACACACACACACACACACACACACACAAACCCGCTCCACCAACAGGTGTCTGTGAGGAGGGCCTGCTGTACTTGTCTGAGACGATACATCTAACCCACACACAAAGAGACTGAGGTGACGTGTGGCTTGGTGCAGTGCAGCAGCAGGGATAGAAATGTCATATTTTAAAGCTGTATTAATGAATATGTGATCTGTACAGTGTGAGACAGCATTAGCTCTTATTAAAGCTCACTAATTCCACCTTGGACAGTGTGGCATCAACTGCACCCTCTTGAAGAGAGCAGGAGGGAGCAGGAGAGTGAGAGAAAGGTGGCTCTGGCTGGAGGTAGAAAGCTTTGTTCTAAGCTAAAGAGAACTCTCTCTCTCTTACACTCTTACACTCTCTCTCCCGCTCTCCCTCTCTCCCGCTCTCCATCTCTATCTTTCTCTTCTCCCCCCTCTATGTGACCAAAGTGTAATGAAAGTAATGAAACTGGTCTTTAGTTTTTGACAGTAGAAGATGATTTCTAGTTTAATATTATCTCCAGAAGCTGTCCACTCCTCGTCACGTGTGTGAGTGTGTGAGTGTGTGTTGGGGGGGGATTGGAGCAGCAGCGGGATTGGATGTCTCTTTGATTAGCCACGTAGGGTGAGCTGTAGGATTAGGCTTCTTTATTGGCTGCGGAATGCCAGACTGTGTGTGTGTAGATGTGGAATGCCAGACTGTGTGTGTGTAGATGTGGAATGCCAGACTGTATGTGTGTACATGTGGAATGCCAGACTCTGTGTGTGTGTAGATGTGGAATGCCAGACTCTGTGTGTGTAGATGTGGAGTGCCAGACTCTGTGTGTGTAGATGTGGAGTGCCAGACTCTGTGTGTGTGTGTGTGTGTGTGTGTGTGTGTGTGTGTGTGTGTGTGTGTGTGTGTGTGTGTGTGTGTGTGTGTGTGTGTGTGTGTGTGTGTGTGTGTGTGTGTGTGTGTGAAATACCAAACTATGTGTGTAGATGTGAAATGCCAGACTGTATGTGTGTAGATGTGGAATGCCAGACTGTATGTTTGTTGATGTGGAATGCCAGACTCTGTGTGTAGATGTGGAATGTCAGACTGTGTGTGTAGATGTGCAATGCCAGACTCTGTGTGTAGATGTGGAATGCCAGACTGTGTGTGTGTAGATGTGAAATGCAAGACTCTGTGTGTGTAGATGTGAAATGCCAGACTCTGTGTGTAGATGTGGAATGTCAGACTGTGTGTGTGTAGATGTGATATGCCAGATTCTGTGTGTGTAGATGTGAAATGCCAGACTCTGTGTGTGTAGATGTGGAATGTCAGACTGTGTTTGTAGATGTGGAATGCCAGACTCTTTGTGTGTGTAGATGTGGAATGCCAGACTCTGTGTGTGTAGATGTATAATGCCAGACTCTATGTGTGTAGATGTGGAATGCCAGACTGTGTGTATGTATATGTGGAATGCCAGACTGTGTGTGTGTAGATGTGGAATGCCAGACTCTGTGTGTAGATGTATAATGCCAGACTCTATGTGTGTAGATGTGGAATGCCAGACTGTGTGTGTGTAGATGTGGAATACCAGACTGTGTGTGTGTAGATGTGGAATACCAGACTGTGTGTGTGTAGATGTGGAATGCCAGACTGTGTGTGTGTAGATGTGGAATGCCAGACTGTGTGTGTGTAGATGTGGAATGCCAGACTCTGTGTGTAGATGTATAATGCCAGACTCTATGTGTGTAGATGTGGAATGCCAGACTGCGTGTGTGTAGATGTGGAATACCAGACTGTGTGTGTAGATGTGGAATGCCAGACTGTGTGTGTGTAGATGTGGAATGCCAGACTGTATGTGTGTAGATTTGGAATGTCAGACTCTGTGTGTGTAGATGTGGAATGCCAGACTGTGTGTGTAGATGTGGAATGCCAGACTCTGTGTGTGTAGATGTGGAATGCCAGACTCTGTGTGTGTAGATGTGGAATGCCAGACTCTGTGTGTGTAGATGTGGAATGCCAGACTCTGTGTGTGTGTGTGTAGATGTGGAATGCCTGACTCTGTGTTTGTAGATGTGGAATGCCTGACTGTATGTGTGTAGATGTGGAATGCCAGACTCTATGTGTGTAGATGTGGAATGCCAGACTCTGTGTGTAGATGTATAATGCCATACTCTATGTGTGTAGATGTGGAATGCCAGACTCTGTGTGTGTAGATGTGGAATGCCAGACTCTATGTGTGTAGAAGTGGAATGTCAGACTCTGTGTGTGTAGATGTGGAATGCCTGACTGTATGTGTGTAGATGTGGAGTGCCACTCTGTGTGTGTAGATGTGGAATGCCAGACTCTATGTGTGTAGATGTGGAATGCCAGACTCTATGTGTGTAGATGTGGAATGCCTGACTGTGTGTGTGTAGATGTGGAATGCCAGACTGTGTGTAGATGTGGAATGCCAGAC